>NC_060138.1:823698367-824004081 GCF_021461385.2 Schistocerca piceifrons
TGAAATGAGTGCTTGTTGTACCAAGTGTGTGTGTGTGTGTGTGTGTGTGTGTGTGTGTGTGTGTGTGTGTACCTGAATGAGTTTCTGGAGGGGGCATGGGGTATTTGAAAGGATATTAAGTGTCAGACTGCAAGTGTATTTAATGGTTAGTTAAATGTGGACAGTCTTTCTTATGAAGCCATCAGAGGACTGGAGTTTGGTTTCTAAGATATTGGTACCTTGAATAAAGGGGGCTGAGTGAACCAGAGCTCCTTTCCAGTGCATTCCACTTTGTGCTCCACTGCAAAATGTTCCCTCTTACAGTCTTCAGACGTGTGGACACATCTGTAGTAATAAGCAATTCCTCACCTGATTTCCTAATGTCCTTGCAAAGACCTACAGAGATAGACACCTAAAAAGATGTGCCACATGATCATTGTGAAGTATACAAACAACTGCCTTGCACATTTTTTTTGCTCACTGCATGTCACTGGACACAGAGGATAGCATGTGCTTAAGGAACAGTCTTTGTAGGCTTGCAGTGTGGGGAAAGGTCACGAGGACTGATGAGTCATGAAGCATGTTGATGCCAGCTAATAACACTCTACAAGCACATCACACACTATTTGAGGCAATGCAATTCACTTGCTGACAGACACTCAGTAGAAGTATGGTAAAGATATTCCTATGTGGAGCATATTTATTTGTTGTAGCCCATTCAGGAAGATAAAGCAATATTCGACTGCTCCCAGTTATTACCAGACTCATTTGAGGGGCGTTCCATGTGTGTGAGTGCTTATGTGGCCCCTCCATGTCACCTGACCTTAATTCCATTAAGTTCATCTGTGCTACAGCCCTCACTGAGTATTGCACACTGAGTGATAGGGATCAGGGTGGCTCCCAATGTTGGCGGTTTCCTGTGAAGCCCATGCTGTGATTCAACACTGCCATCATCAGAGTGAATTGGGGTACTGCACACTACCGAGTGGGTGTTTCTAAATCAAGTGCCGAGGAGTGCTTGCTGTGTACAAAAAGAGGACAGTCAGTCAGTCACCTGTAGATGAACAATGTATAATGTATAGGCAGGTACAAAGATCAGATAGCATCACATCTCTATGTCTGTGGCATCCACTGGCTCTTGATGAGTAATTGTCAGGGTAGACGGATTTTAGAGGGAGGACAGGTATAGCAATAGGGAGAGAGTATAGTGGGGCAGCTGAGCAGGGGACGAAAAGACAGTGGGAAGCAAGAGTTAAATCTTAGAAGGTGTAGAAAGGGGGTGGCAGATAACACTCAACAGTAATGACAAAATGTGAATTATTACATTATATAACAGGAGCTGTTATATAATTAGCCACCTTTAGTAGAAGACTTTTTTTGTTCTACACTATGAATTTCGCTCCTTTCTTTGGCATAAACTGGTGCTAAAGTCATCCTCTTTCTTCTGTTTCACTGATGAAGTCTTCCATTTGTAAGGTATGCGACCTCACAGACTTGGCATGTAGTAATTCCATTGAAATGTCATGATCATTAAAAACTTTATTTCTGATGCCTTTTGAGTCATCATCATCAGATAACGGTGGGCGTACAACTTTGCTTCCGCTGTTTGCCAATAGGTGGCGACAACGATAAGTATCGGTTGAAAGAAACAGATCGCAGATGTCAGGCAGCTAGTTTGGACCTCGGTCAACATAACTTCATTCAAACACTAGCCGATTTGTGTCTGCATAATAAAGTTGTTCTTGATTGAAAATTTCAGTTTACGAGCCTGATTCTCGTCCTTTGCAGGAGGTGTTAATGTTGTGTTTCAATATAAAGAAAACAGTGGCTGAGTCTCATCGAATGCTCTCAAGTACGTATGGTAAGGACACTATTAATGCAAGAATATGTCGTGAGTGGTTTCAACACTTCAAGAATGGTGATTTTAATGTCGTAGACCGGCATAGTGGTGGAAGAGAGAATATTTTTGAAGATGCAGAATTGGAGACATTGCTGAGTGAAGAATCGCAAGAATTGGCACGATTAGTGGGAGTGACACACCAAGCCATTTCAAAATGTCTCAAGGCTATCGGCATGATTCAGAAACAAGGAACTTGTGTCCCATGTGAGCTGAAACCAAGAGACATTGAACGGTGTTTGTGTGTTTGTGAACAGTTGCTTAAGAGGCAAAAACGGAAGGAATTTCTGCATTGCATTGTGACCGGGGACGAAAAATGGGATCATTACGATAACCCTAAATGCAAACAATTATGGGGATATCCTGGCCATGCTTCCACATTGACGGCCAAACTGAATATTTGCAGCTCCGAGATCATGCTCTGCATTTGGTGGGACCAGCTTCGCGTCGTGTACTATGAGGTGTTAAAACCAAGTGAAACCATCACAGGTGCTCGTTATCAAATGCAATTAATGCATTTGAGTGGAGCATTAAAAGACAAATGGCTGCAATACAGCGAGAGGCACAATAAAGTGATTTTGCAGCACGACAATGCTCGACCCCACGTTGCAAAAGAGGCCAAAACATACTTGGAAACGTTAAAATGGGAAGTCCTACCCCACTCGCCGTATTCTCCAGACATTGCTCCCTCTAACTATCACCTGTTTAGATCAATGGTGCATGGCCTGGCTGACCAACACTTCCAATCTCATGAAGAAGTCACAAATTGGATTGATTTGTGGATCGTTTCAAAAGATGAACAGTTTTTTCAATGCAGGATTCGTAAACTGCCCGAAAGATGGGAGAAAGTAGTGGCCAGCAATGGAAAATACTTTGAATGATACATGTGTAACCAATTTGTTTCATTAAAGCCTCAAATGTTGGGGAAAAAACGGCGGAAGCAAAGTTGTACACCTTGTGCATAGTAGGTACAAGTACTTACAATATGCATATGAAACCTCATATACGTGAACAATATAAGAAAAATATACAGTCTCATATGCAATTGCCATTAGGCGATATTTACAAAAGATGTTATTTGGAGACTTCACGTGCCAGACTGATGATAGCAAACTCAAAGCCCATATTGTATTAACATGATGTCAGATGGTGTTGATGTTAAAGAGTGAGACAAACCAAGACATAGCTTTTGCAATAGACAAACTAATGTAAATATTCCTGCCACATTACATCTTTTTTTTTAAATTCCAAAAATGTCATTACTACAAATTTGGGGTATTAGTTGATTTGCTGTATCTTGAATTACACAAGCACCATTGCTTTTTAGAAATGTTTCAAACTGTGGAATTTTGTTTTGAGTGCTTTGTCATTTTTTCACTAGAGTGTTAAGTTGCATCCATGAGGGGCACTTCCATGAGTCTTGCTCTAACACTTTGGGGTCCCCCTACAGCTATCTGGACTGGATACAAAGTCCAGAGAGAGAGAGAGAGAGAGAGAGAGAGAGAGAGAGAGAGAGAGAGAGAGCTATGAAGCTATGAGCTCTTGTTCACTCAATAGAGATGTGTTTCACAGTAGCAGAGATGTACAAGAGCTCATAGCTACTCAAGTATGCATTTTAAAGCCCATGTGTACAGGCCTTTTTTTCTTGTTTTGGTCTGTACTACGACTCTGAAAGTTGTGTACCCTACAATCTTAGCAACACCAGTACCGATACATGTATTACACTATCAGAGGTATCAGAATGATTTTTGCTTATAGCTTTCGAGTGGTTCATTTCCAGACCAGGATCCCTTAACTAAAATTGATACATTTACCCTCCTCCATCAACCACGAAAGTTTGTAACATCATTTCAGAATTACCCTGTGTATATACGTTCATACACAGATGCCAGTGCCTGTAATTTTGATGCTTTATAGTGAAGCTGGATAACATTTTCGGACACGGGTTCCTATCGTGATTTTGTTCCTCAAGACACCTTCTACTTCCCCTCAAAGTTTGTCAGTGTAATTTTGAAACAGCATGTAAAGGGATTTTCAGCTTGTTCTGTAGAATTAACTTGTACATGTATTTCAGAAGTATTTTCAGAAGAAACGTTTTCAGTTAGTCTCTAATGGATTTTTACAGAAGACAACAGTGATCACTGTTTTAATATACTTATTTGCAGGTTGCAAATGCTATGGTGGCTAACTGGGCTGGTCCTCCAGCAATGTTGGCAATATTCCGTAAACTATTTGGATCGTTTTCATGTCCACACATCATCCGGCAAAATAATTTTGCAAATCTACAGCACTACTTTCTACAAAAGGTACTGCAATTATTTGTGTGTGTGTCTATATATATGCGACTCATACTGTAGAGAAACTAACTATAGTCAGTGTGTTTTTGAATGTGTTGAGATTATATAAGCTTGTAATGTTGTTGAAGATCAGTGGTGGACATGCTCCAATCATCAAATGAGTCTATTAAGTTTTGAAGGTTTTCCTTGCATTGTAAATAATTTAGCATAATTCAATATGAGCTGCTTCAGATATTTATTTCGCTTTGAATATAGTGACAAGGAACTGACATTCCAATGCTTTAGAATTTATGATACATTAATTCAATTAGTATGTTCATGTTTTAATGTGTTAAAGTCCTATGGGTTATTTTTATTAACATGTATTCATTTTAATACTGTAGAATACTATACGGGCATATGAACATTCTATTTACCTGCTGCCTTTAGAAAAACTGACCTGTTAAAAAAAGTTTTAACTCTGTGTGTGTCTTATACTCATATCAGCTTCTTTCAGACAATACCAGTGGCAATGGCTGGACTACGAAATGCTCATGGCATTTGCCCACCTGATGTCATTCGTTTTCTCTTGGATCTATTTAAGTACAATGATAACAGCAAAAACCGTTACTCAGACAATTATTACAGAGCTGCACTTGTAGAAGCTTTAGGAGCTACAGTCACACCTGTTATATCAGTTGTTCAACAAGGGTAAAGTTACTTATTTTAGTTTTCATAAGTTAAATTTCTTCATTTTTCTTATTTTTGTTGTGTGTCATGTTTATTTTGTAATATTTATTACTGTGACTGACTGATTCATTCATTCATTTATTCATTCATAGTATTCTCTAGATCACATCATCAAGGGAAAGCTTTCATTCAGGTTTTGCAAAGCAGTTGTTAGAAATTGCACTAACAATTAACTGTTGTTTACCAGCTAAAAAAACTATTTGTAGCTAATCAAGCTAAATTGAACATAATAAAATTATTTACAAGGGAAACCACTACTTTAAAAGAAGCTGCTACTTCCTCAGTTATGTTCTCATGACTATTTTGTCTTCTGTTGTTAGTGCAATATGTGCATGGACACATTATTTATCATAGAACAGTAGTTGTCTTTTTGTCGTAAGAATAGATGCCTGATGAAATGTGCATTATAAGAGCAATTTCGCTACTGTAAGTACTGTGTGCCTACATATGACTTGTCTGGAGACTGAAGAACTTCTCTATAGAAAACAACATTGTTTCCAAGTCAGCTGCTTGTTTAAAAACCAAGGTTGCTTGATTTCTTCATGTGATACAGAAGACAGGAGAGAGCAGAGCATTAAGAAATCCTTTGATACAGTTCTATACCATTGCCTAGCAAACAAACTGTATGCACATGGAATTTCTGGAAAGATGTGTGGCTGGACTAAAGACTCTTTGGGAACAGAACTGAATACTCAATACACTATTCTTCATTGGAAGACATCATCAAAAGTGAAATCAGTGTCTAGCACATCTCAAGGTAGTTTGATAGGACGTAACTGGCAGATAAAGCTGTTTGCAGGTGACAGTACTGTACGGGAAGGTAAAATTGACTGGTCACTTTTATTAAATACAGAGGAACTTATATATTATCATTGCATGGTCCAAAGATTGGTAACTAACCCTCAACATAAATAAATGTAATGTAATGTGCAGAAATAGGCCTTAGGGGAAAAAAAAGAGGAAGAAGAAAAAGAAAACCATGCTAACTGTGCTTTTGAATTAATTTATCTTATGCTGTCTGCATTGTAGATTGTTATGCAGCTGGACCCCAATGAATGTTACATTTCATAATTCCTTAGTGTCTAATAGTAGAAGATCGTTTTCATTTGTTCATAATTGCACAATATGGTTCTTTGTGAAAGAAAAACTTTGACTGTTTGTTGTGAACCAGTTGTATGTAGATATGCTCAGTAATCATCTTTGCCATGTGTCATATGAATCAGTTTGGGCCCTTGACTGGTGTGCTTGTGTCATCAGTTAACATGAGTTTTTTAACAGTCCTTTAAAGTCGTAGAAATGTCATTTATGTAATTAGGAACAAGAGCCAGTTCAGTACCAAACCTCATAGAGCTCCATGTTTTATGTTCCTCCATTCATGTGACAGCATTCTCCATCCATGCAAGAGGGATGTGATGAATACTATAACATTTTAGTTTGTCCAGTATAATTGTGTTACTCTGCAGCTATGTCTTTTGTAAGAATTTGCCCCCAAAAAAGATCTGCTGAAACCATGGGAAATCAGTAGTATAGGATTGGTAATTATTGTGGGCAGATTGGGTGCTGCTAGCAACTAGTTGTGCAAGTAATCTCTTATTAGAAGCATTCAGGTACAGACAGTGCTATGTGTGATATGACAGAGTGACAGATGATGCATCAGCCTTGTCCAGATTTGAACGCAGCTCTCAGCAGGGCAACTTTCCAAAACATTAGTATATTTCACAGACTGCTTCTCATACTAATCAACTCAGGGGATATGCTTGATGCCATCCTTAGTTGTAACTGAGGCTGCTCTCTAATTTGTTGCCTGCACCCCAACTGTAATTACATGACCACCTAGGTGAAAGACCTAAATATGAGTGACATCACTGAGATATACACTGGTGAAAAATACGAGCTACCTAGTGATTTCCACACGACTGACCTGTACCTTCAGCAAAAGCTTTTGTGGCCACCCAGCTTGTGGCTTCAGTCCTGTGCGGCACATCTGGGATGCCATCAAACTACTATGCATACCTCAGAACCAATTATAATCCATCTTTGTGGGTTGTGGATTGTCTTTGCCTAGTCCTTGAAGTCAATTGAAAATGCATTACTCGCCATCCAGATGAAACTGGGTACTACACATTACTGCGTAGGTGTATCTAATTCAGTTGAAGACAATATCAAGTAGCAGAAACTAATAGTGAAATGTCAAACAACACAAAAATGTTGTCAATGGCTTTTTGTTGATGAAATTAAGTGTAATCTGAAGTTGTGGAGTACCTCCAGTTATACAGGGTGTTACAGAAAGGTACGGCCAAACTTTCAGGAAACATTCCTCACACAGAAATAAAGAAAAGATGTTATGTGGACATGTGTCCGGAAACGCTTAATTTCCATGTTAGAGCTCATTTTAGTTTCGTCCACCTACGCTCAATGGAGCATGTTATTATGATTTCATACGGGATACTCTACCTATGCTGCTAGAACATGTGCCTTTACAAGTACGGCACAACATGTGGTTCATGCACGATGGTGTTCCTGCACATTTCAGTCGAAGTGTTCGTACGCTTCTCAACAACAGATTCAGTGACCGATGGATTGGTAGAGGCGGACCAATTCCATGGCCTCCACGCTCCCCTGACCTCAACCCTCATGACATTCATTTATGGGGGCATTTGAAAGCTCTTGTCTACGCAACCCCGGTACCAAATGTAGAGGCTCTTTGTGCTCGTATTGTAGACGGCTGTGATACAATACGCCATTATCCAGGGCTGCATCAGTGCATCAGGGATTCCATGCGACAGAGGGTGGATGCATGTATCCTCGCTAACGGAGGACATTTTGAACATTTCCTGTAACAAAGTGTTTGAAGTCACGCTGGTACGTTCTGTTGCTGTGTGTTTCCATTCCATGATTAATGTGATATGAAGAGAAGTAATAAAATGAGCTCTAACATGGAAAGTAAGTGTTTCCGGACACATGTCCTCATAACATATTTTCTTTCTTTGTGTGTGAGGAATGTTTCCTGAAGGTTTGGCCGTACCTTTTTGTAACACCCTGTATAATGGTGTGGTGTTGTTCCTTTTGTAAGAGTGCAGTTTTCTGAACTGAAGAAGCTGCTCAGAGACATTTCTGTTGCCTGCATTACTAATAGATCATTTCTCATCAAAAGAAGCAACCCAAATGTTTAAAGCAGCTGGTAATTGGTTAAGAAACATTTTGCTGAGTGCATCTAGGTTAGAAAAAGTGTGATTTATGTGCTTTTGTTCTTTTTTACAAGAAATTTGTATCACCATGAAACTGTTAAAATTAATTGCATTTGAATAGTCCTCAACATGTAATTTTTGGTATAGCTTGTTTCCGAAACTTCAGAATAATATGAGAATATTAAATGATGGAAGTTGAGTGTATCTTTATACAGAAGGCTGTAAAAATCAAACTAAAAAGTTTTACAGGTACTTTTAAAGTTCACTATCTTGTGGCACTCCATGATACCATTGACATACAGAGACTGAGAAAAGAGATTACAAAGAACGATGTTCCTGTTTCATGCATACTGCTGTCCCATTTACATTGAAACAAATCCAAGTAATAGACTATTTACATTACTGTGGTGTTGCAACCAAAGATTGAAACAAGCCATTACTCCCTGGAATATGTCAACAGAAATTGACACATTTATCTTTTTGGTCAGCTCATCCAGTGTTGGAGAAATGTTACTGAAAAATGTGTGCGCCCAAAACGAGTGATGCAGATGCCTAAGTATTTATCAAGAAGTGTGAAAATGACTAAGTGTAGTTGGGCTGTTCCTTGCACTAATCACAACCTGTCTAATGGATCTGCCAACACTTGTAGAATAGTGGTACATTGAATGAAAACCATTAATTTGGTTCAGTAGTAACAGTTCTTTTCTTCCTTGACGAAAGGTTCAGTAATGCCAGTTGCTAGATACTGCAGCCCAAATAGCATTTATTAAACAATATAATGTCGTGGCTAGTTTTCATAGTACAGTATATGGACACACACACACACACACACACACACACAAATTAGATGCTCTGGCCCACATATCGTAATTCCTTTTATCACTCCTTTACTGCAAGGAAATGGGCTACACATCCTAATACAGATCCCTCTGTCAAATCACCAGGCAAGTTTGTTTAAATGGAGTAGTCAGAAGCAGTCTGAAAAGCGTAAGAGAAGGGAGGACAACTGGAAGAAGAAGAAGAACCCAAATGTATGGCATTCCTGTCATATGCAGGGCTGCCAGTAGCCAATATCGCGAGAATAATGGAGAAACATCAAATAATGACCGTTTTGCATGCAATGCAGAAAATTAAGGATACACTTGGCTTGACCAAAGACCAGCTGGTTATTTATAGTATTGAATACAGAGGTGGGATGCAGTAGATTGGGCAGACACACCGATGTTTATCACAGCTCCATACAGAATGCCTCAGAAACACATTCATAGCATCAACGAGGAACACACTGGTGATTTTGAACAAATGAAGAAGCTATGCAGAGCCAGTGAGTTCCAGGGCTCATTTGTCAAAGAGGCAGTAGAAATATGTCTGTACAACAACCTAGTAAACTGGAATAGTGGATTTCAACTCAGCACAACATGGGGTTCTGCAATTATGAAAGTACAACAGGAATGCTCCATTCTGAAAGCCGCAGAGTGTCTGCGGACAGAATGGACAGACACCAGGGTCCAACACCCGCACAAGGGCTACACCGCGTTCCTCCATCATCAGTCATGCTGTGTCCCCCCATTCCCAGTGCTGCACCTGCTTCTAGAGAGGTGTGGTAGGCCTGCTCACAGGAGATGTTAGTGGTCCACTTGCTGTATAGATATGCAGAACACAGCATGTTGGCATTTTGACTGAATCTGATGGGCATGAAACTCATTGGAACATTTCAACAAGATGACCCTACCATTTTGTTGATCACACGATTAGTTTTTATCAACCAATATTCACTTAAATTGTATTTTAGTGTACTGAAACAACAGAGAAGTGGTACAGTTTAATTATAATTTACAATGTTTTCTCAGTATTTTGGAATTAAGTTTTTTTTACCACTTGATGGGAAATTGTACAGTGAGAGGAGGACACAACAAAAAGCACATTTCATCAGCAGATCATAGATCAGGCAAGGTTACGCAGTGATGATGGAGGAAGGCAGTGCAGATCCCTCTCTGACCATCCAGATTTAGATTTTCTATGGTTCCTTAAATTACTTTAGGCATAAATTACTTTAGGCAAATGTCAAGAAGGTTTCTCTGGAAAGGAGGCAGCAAATTTCCTTCACCATCCTTCCCCAATTTAAGCCTGTGTTTCATCTTTAATGACCTCATCATTAAGGACATGTTAAACCTTAACCTTTTCAATTTCCTCCTTTGGTAAGCACTGGCTACAGAAGCATATAGATAGCAACAGTAGATTAGGTATATTTTTGTGAAAAATACACAGGCTAGTAGTTGAAATATCACAGTATACCAAACAATACACAGTACAGTTAATATCTTATAGTAATGGGCAATGATATGGCATTTCAGCATATCGAATATTCCATTATGTTCTGCAGCTTGTAAAAACCTATTTCTCTCCTGTCGCTGTGTGACTAGGGCCTCCCATTGGGTAGACCGTTCGCCAGGTGCAAGTCTTTTGATTTGATGCCACTTTGGTGACTTGCGCGTTGATGGGGATGAAATGATGTTGATTAGGACAACACAACACCCAGTCCCTGAGCGGAGAAAATCTCTGACCGAGCTGGGAATCGAATCCAGGCCCTTAGGATTGACATTCTGTCATGCTGACCACTCAGCTACAGGGGGTGGACTCTTTCTCTCCTGATGCTCATGTTTCCAATTTCTTCCTTACCTTGTCTTTTTTCCGTTCATGAAGCATCTCACCCTTCACCCTTGACTTGTCTTATGTGTGAAGCAGATCTGATGGGATATACACATGTCCATTTGTAGTAGTTGCTCTTTACATACTTTGGAATAAGACTTCATTAATCATACTCATTACTGATTTTACCATATTTAAGTGTAGTTTTAGAATTCAGGTCTGCACCATAGTTGCACTAAAATCTTATAAATATTTTTACAGGGCTCCAATTACAGCTGATTCACTTTCTTCAGATACTAAACTTGTTTTGGAGGAGGTTACAAGATGTTTGAATCTTGAGAAACTTCTGCCATGTTATAAATATACTGTGACAGTTGCCTGCCTTCGTGCTATTAGAAAACTGCAAAAATTTGGACATCTGCCCAGTAATCCCTCACTCTTTCGAAGCTATGCTGCATATGGTCAGTTTATTGGTAAGTACCACAAAAACAAAACAAAAAATTAAAAATAATTAAGAGTAACAAAAGGACAGTGTACATAAAGGAACAGATATTTATTACACTGGTCAACACTCATTTTCTTGCCAAGGATATTTGAGTGGCTTTAGGATGGGTTAGTGGTGCTGAGGACGAATATAGCAACCATTTATGCAGTTTGGCTCTAGTTTTTGAGATAATGCATGATTTATTCAAAAAATTAGAAAAAATTGCTAATACTGAACTCGAGCGCTACAAACTACAATGAAAAAAGAAAATAATCTTTATAAATAGCTTCTATGAAAACCTGATAGGCATTTGTCCATGTATAAAACATAATTGAAAAGTTTCTCTATAAGTATATCGTTTTCCGTCCATGACGAACCGCTTCCTGCATGCTTTCCTTTTATAGGTCTCTTCAGAACAGTCACGTTGCAGATTCCAGCAATAATCTGCCATCATATGCCTGCCCCATCTTCCTTTATATCTTTCCTCTATTCCTTTCATATCTTGATGGAACCGCTCTCCTTGTTCCTCACTGAAATCACCTAGATTACGAGGAAATCGATCCAAGTGGCTGTGAAGGAAGTGCAATTTTATGCTCATGTTAGCTCCTAAGTTTTGAAAGTTAGTGAGCATGTTTTTGACCAGTTCCTCGTAATTGGGAGCTTTATGATTGCCCAAAAAACATTTTACAACAGCGACAAAACTGTTCCAGGCCGATGCTTCAGTGACAGTCATGACACTTGTAAAATTGGTATCGTTGATGAGCCTGCGAATTTGAGGACCATCAAATATTCCTGCCTTAAGTTTTTCACTACTGAGTCCAGGGAACGTATTGCAGATGTGTGTGAAGCAATTACCATTTCTGTCTAAAGCTTTGGTGAATTACTTCATTAGTCCTAACTTAATATGTAATGGTGGAAGAACAATCTTGTCCCTACTAACCAGAGGTTCATTAATGATGTTTGCTTCACCAACAGCCATATGTTCCCTTGGAGGCCATGTTTTCTGCTTCCAATGTTCGTGCTTTGCCCTACTATCCCACATGCAGATAAAACATGGGTGCTTTGTGTATCCACTTTGTTGTCCAGGCAAGAAGTTCACCATTTTCAAATCAACACAAATCAACCACTGGTGCTGCATATACTGAATTTCCTGCAGAACCATCTTGATGTTAGCATATGCTTCACAAAGTTTTGTTGAGTGGGCAATTGGAATAGATGCGTAACGATTGCCATTGTGTAGGAGAACACATTTTAAACTTCTAGTGGAACTGTCTATAAAGAGATGCCAGTCCTCTGGTCTATATTCCGGCAGCCCCAATTCAAGTAAAAGTCCAGGTATGTTGCTGCAATACACTATAACCTCTTCTTGGTTGAAGTATGGAAGAAGGTTTTCTTCTCTCATCCGGTAAGCTGTTATTTTAGCACTTGGATGAAGACAGTTCTTTTCCTTAAGCCTGGATGCTAAGAGTTCTGATGCTTGCTTTGAAAGATTGAGTTCTCGTATCAAGTCACTGAGCTCCTTCTGGTCGAACTGCTGGGGTTGTGTCTCACGTCCTTCGTATTCCGAACCACTACTTGTACATTCCTCGCCGTGCACATCGTCATCTGATGATGTTAGCGTGGGTAATGTTGTGAAGGTTGGTACAGGAACATCATTGCTGTGCACCACCGGTCTTCTTGCTGACTCCAAATCGGGATATTCCCACTTTCGTTTTTTGAACCTATTAAAACCTTTCACGTTAACAATGCAAAAATAGCAATCATCTGTATGGTTCTTCTGCTCTCGCCATACCATAGGCACTCCGAAGTTTAAGCTTTTCCTTTTTCGTTTTGTCCACTGCCGTAAGCACTCCACACAGCATTTACAAACTTTATGGGGTGCCCACGCCTTGTCTTGATCTCCAAGTTTAATTCCGAAATATGCCAGATACGCTTCCTTCACAAAAGGAGTGATATTCTTCCTGTTCTTTTGAAGAACGTATTCACCACAAATGTAGCAGAACTCATCTGGATGGTTCACGCAAAGACGGCGTGAAGAACTCATGTTTTCCTAAAACATAATTGCACAAATACTACATATTATGCAGAACTTTCTTGTATTTGCATGTCAATCACATCCAACAAACATCATTAATTGTTTTGTGTGAAATGAATACTCACTTCTTATTTGCTACGTCACGATGAAAAGGTTCTATCTCCTTGAAGCTGCACTGCACATGTGTGTGACTTTCGACCATCGCCATTTTTCTTGTTTACACTGAACGCTACCTATCGGCTGTTGCGGGGATTACCTTGGCCAACAAATGAATGTCGAGTACCGCCGAATTCAAATCTGCACAACCCTCAATATCTTCAACACACGCACCGCACAACAGGACTGAACACATGCTGACAGTGTGATGTTTGCATGATGTAATTCTCAACCACACAGATGCACTCCCTGAGCACAATTGTTTAATAAAGATAGTACAATATCACTAATTAAAAAACAGGTAGCAAATACATTACACCATATATGGACCCTGCAGTCGATATTATCCACATGAAACTCTCATTTCCACAAATAACGTATATCTCAAAAACCAGAGCCAATTTGGAAAAAGTACAAATATACTCGGAATGAGTATCATAACAATATCCCATTTTCGTTCAAACTTCCCTGGCAACGAAAAAAAAATTTATTTTGTAGAGCTGTGTTATAGAAGATGAGCAAGGGATCACATTCACATAAGCACAACTCATACACATATGACCATTGTCTCTGGCGACTGGTCCAGCCTCAGTGACCAGACACAGTTGTCGTGTATGTGTGAGTTGTGGTTGTGTGAATGTGTGTTTCTAATTGAGAAGATGGCCTTTTGACCTAAAACCTAACTGTATAGCAGTCTTTTTGTTGCACCTGCCTGTGATTCAGCATCTCTTCTATATAGTAAACAGCAATCCGTCCTTTTCATAATATTGTCATTATTCTATCCTGGATTTTCCAAATGCAGAATAAATGTGTAGAAACTGTGGCCATGATAAGTATGTAAAAGTAAAGTAATAAAAAATGGAAAAAAACCACATTGGTTTAACATCAGAACAGTGAAAAGGCCAAAAGACATCTTTCAACTTTTATTTCCACAACAATGAATTATTTTTTTAACATTTTTTTCCAGCAGACATCATGACTTTTCCTCATTTCTTCTGCTTTTAACAATAGTGTACTAAAATTTGCTGAAATATTTTGATTTCATGGAAATTTCATGAAGAATATCTAGAACAGCATGAGGGGTCAGTTTACCTCTGGTGCAACTCCTGTTTAGAATAATTTAGTTATCATAATTCCAAAGGTTCTTGCATTGCATTTTGCTTTGATCATTAGTTGTTGTCCTGAATGATGTTAGGTTTATTGTCAGAAAAGTTCTGTGCTGGACATTGTGATGTAACTTTTCAATTGTTTCTAATATGTTCCTGTAGTTTCTCTCCTCATTGGTTAGATAGTGTTTTTTGGCCTGTAACAGACATTTTCAATCATGTTTCGTCAGTGCATTCCAAAGAACTTGGATATTGAATCAAAAAGTGTGTTGCTCGATACAGGTGGTGATTATCTGCCAGAATCAATTGATGATGAAAGTAGCAAGACTAAGGAGAAGGTATACAATCAGTAGGTGTCTCCCCATCTCAGATCTTTCCAGAACATTCTCAGGCATCAACTTGTGTAGCAGTGAACATGGCAGAGAGATGGAATCGAGGTGAAGGTTGCTAACATACCATTGCTTGGAAAAGGGCTGCTTTGAATTTTTTGAAGGAAAGAGGATGGCTCACTGCATATGTCTTCCACTGCATGGATGATTCCGTCATGAGTATTTTCCAACTTCTTTTTGATGAACCAATGCTTTGTATCATAAAGAAACAGACTGAATCAAATGCTCATAATGAAATAAAAAGTATCACTTATCATCGGAGGAATTGGAGATAGCTATTGGTATCATGTAAGCCAGAGGTGGTTTTTGTGCTAAAGGTATGTTGTTAGCAGTGGCAGATTTATATGTAGGCCCACTAGGCATGGTCCTAGGGACGGCACCTTAAGGGGGCAGCATTTGAGCTCCGTACTCATTTTAACCTTTTATGTTTTAAAATAACTGTGCTTACAAACGACAAAAATTTTTAATATTGTTAAATAACTTGCTAGTTTCAATAAACCTTAAGAACAAAATTCGACAATACAAGCTTGGAAATATACCTAGTTTACTTGGTGACTGAATGGAATTTTAAGATTGGGTTTCTGTCTGGTGTTATCTTCATGATTGTTCAAAATATTTTGAAGTAAGCTGTCAGGACAGCAATCTACAATACAATTATTTCAAACATTATTATTTTGAGAATGTCGGCTTCTGCTTAACCCCACCATATTTTCCCTGTGAAAATACCAGGACCCCTCAAAAGCTGTGATAAACTAATCAGGAGTTTCTTGAATACTGAAACGTGTGGGCCTCAGTATGTAAAACCAGATTTTACTTAAATTTCTTGTAGGAATTATGGGGAAGTATCAAGTTAACCCTCCATTACTGTAATTAATTTGAAAGCTCTGTGGTCTTCAATATCTGAGCTTTGATTTAATACACCTGTTTAACAAAACGTGTTGATACTGGGAATGTTTTACATTTTTAAATACATGTTTGTACGAAAAGAACATAAGCAGAATATCTAATAATGTGTGAAATACACTTCACAACAGTTTAAAAATTTATTTATTTATTTACTTAGTTACTTGTTTTGGTGAAAAAAGAAGAAGAAACCAACTTTCGTTTGTCTCAATTACTGTGATGCAGCTTGCACGATATTGAAGTTCCCACTCTGTGCAATCAAATAGTACATGGCATTGCAAATTTTATATTAAACTTCTAAGCTTTTTTTCTTCAAGGAAAGGTTATTTTTATTTTATGTTGGAACAAAAGGTGCATTTGCGTGTAGACATAACAGCAGTGTTCACACAAATGAGAACATATTGCATCAACTGCCAACAAGACTACATAAACTTTGTAGTCTGTCTTCTCTGCCCACAGAAACCTCTAAAATGTTATAAGAATAAGTGGGATAAGAGTTGATCCAGCACACCTCACTGCAAGAAATTGCAAAAGTTATTTGCTTTTTAAATTAGAAAGACAATGTCAAGAATATTCAGAACATATTTGAGTCCTGGCTAAAATTCCGGCAACGTGGGAAACAGAAGCCCAAAAAGGGACTCCCATTTTCTTTACGAGATATTTGAACAAAAATGTATTTTACCATAAACTTTTAAATGGTGAATCAACTATGTGTGATTTTCTTGTATACTCCTGTAGCACCAGTGCTATTTTTTGTGCACCATGTAAATTGTTCAGAGGTAAGGCCGCGATTGCTACTAATGGCATTGCAGATTGGAAAAATATTTCTAATATCTTATCTCATAATGAGAATTCACTTGAATGCAAAAATTCAGAGTTATCACTCGCAAAAAGAAAAAAGTCACTTGGAACACTAGATAATCATTTCGAGTCATATGTTGAGACAGAAAAAATGTACTAGCACAGTGTGTTGAAAAGGGTGTTTGTGGTAGTGAAGAAGCTAACAAGTTGGACTTCCCCTACGGGGCACATTGAAAGATTCCATTCATTACATAATGGTGAATTTATGATGTCTCTTATAGCTTAATTTGATCCTTTTCTCACAAAGCACATTGAATCATATGGAAATCCAGGGCAGGAACATACTAGTTATCTTTCTTCAGCAATCTGTGATGATATAAAAGAGCTTCTTTCTGAACAAATAAAGAGAATTATCATAAGTGAAATAAAACAGGCCAAATATTTCTCTATAATAGTAGATTCTACTGTGGACATTCACATATTGATCAGTTTCAGTATCTTTCATATTAAGATATGTGAAGGAGAATGGTGAATGAATCTGTTGAACGTTTCCTTCTGATTTTACCAAACTCGGTACACAAATCCGAAAACTTAGCTGTCCGGTCTACAAATTCCATTGATATTACTGACTGTAGAGGCCAGTCATATGACAACGCAAGCAAAATGTCAGGAACCTACACTGGTTTGCAGGTACGCATTAAAGAACAAAACTCGAAAGCGCATTTTGTGCCTTGTGCAGCACATTCTTTGAATTTAGTCGGCACTAGTGCTGAAAGCTGTTGTCAGGAAGCATGTTCATTTTTCAATGTAGTTGCAAAACCTTTATAATTTTTCCTCGGCTTCTACACAACACTGGGATAACCTTCTTTCTTTCATCAAACCAGGAAGCAAAACGGTAAAAAGTTTATAAAAAACACATTCGTCAGCAAGAGAGGAAACGTGTGTAAGTCTATATGAACACTGGGAGGGTGTTATCAATGCCCTCATACATATTGCTAGTAATACGCTTGAAAAACCAATTGTGCGAAATGAGGATTCAGCTTTATTGAATCAACTCAGCAGTCTAGAAACAGTATTCATGATGACAGTGTGGAAGGACATAGTCCAGAGATTTAATAGCGTAAATCTGAAATTGCAAAGTGTAAATATTGATACCAAAATAGTGCATGAATTATATGAATCACTTGTAGGATGTACTGCATCTATTAGTGGCATGTTTGACTATTATGAAAATAAATCCATGGAGATTTTGGCTGATATAGACTATGAATGCACCTATAAAAGATCACGAAAATGCAAACTTCATGACGATGAAGAAGAGTTTTTCTGACTGGAAGGGAAAAATCTAGAGTCAAAACATTTCTCCCAGTACTTGACAACTTGCATGCTGAATTAGTGAAGAGGAAGGAAAGATATAGAACACTGTTGGACTCCTTCACAGTTTTTGGTAACCTTAAGAACAGTTCACCTGACAATATTGCTGAATGTGCAACAAACTCCAAGTGTTATATGACACAGATTTAGAGCCTTCCTTCCCTAGTGAAAGTGTACATTTTGCTGTACTTTTGAAATCTTCTGATATTATTGATACATCAGTCAAAAGAGTAAATTTTTACAAAAAGGGAGGTTACAGTCGGTGTTTCCGAATGTTGACATTGCTCTTAGAATATTTCTATGTGTGGCACTTACAAATTGTTCACCAGAATGCTCATTTTCGGGTCTTAAAAGAATGAAATCATACCTACATTCTATGGTGTCTGAGGAGAGATTGAACGCCTTGTCGACTCTTCTCATTGAAGCCGACCTCCTAACTGATAACTGCCTGAACTATGAAGATATGATCAATGAATTTTCTGCCGTTAAAGCCAGACACAAACTTTGCTGACTGGTGAGTTTGTTTATTTATTCATATTTGTTTTAAAAATTTAAGATTATAATATGATTTTTGTTATAACTTAGAGCACGTTCATTGGATTTACAAACTATGTATTACCTGTTTATTTTACAATTGCCAATGACAGAATGTGGGGCTAAACCTCGTTTACATGCAGACGTGACCGAAGGCACCCGACAATACTGAACAATACCCAAATGACTCAGGCCGCTCGGCTCTCTACAGTCAAGTCAAACTGATACTGTAGTATATTACAACTGATGAGTATTCTTGGCGTCTGCTGAAATGTATAGTTATCACGGAAATATACATTATCGGAGAGTACGCTCACATGAAAAAGTGTTAATAAATAACGTAGTTCAGTTCTGTCGATAAATATGTAAAAGCTTTGCTAATACCTTTAGAAAGAGCTATAGTGAGAGCAGTAGCTGCAGTACAAAACTGCTCAGCCCTGACATGGATTAAAGGTATTGTGTACACTTATTATGCAGCATCTAGCTACACAGATGCAAATGCTTTACACGTTAACTTTTAGATTATAAAACGAATTTGATTTTTCCACCCTAGTATGTAAAATTGTGTAATAGCAAATCCAGTTCTGTGTTGTTCATCTGTATTTAGTTATTAGTTCACGCACCGAAATCTCCATTTCATTTTCATTTCTTATGCTTTCCTATAGATTCACGTATTAATACCGAATGTGTTTTTTTTTATCTGCTACACATTCAAGTTATTAGAGTATAAAATGACAGTTTAATTTTAATTTTGTATGCATCTCTGTAAAAGTATGTATTAATTTCTAATGTATGACATGTCCGCTTCAATTTTTAGATTGTAACACAACTTATTTATTTTCGTTTTCAACAGTTTTGTGTAAAAGAACATACTAAAAGTTAATGTATAACAAAAATCCGTTGTCTCCTACATTCTCTGCTAAATTTTTAGGCCATAAAAGAAAAGTTATTTTCCTTGCGTTCATTTCTGTTGTCTTTCGACAGAAGAATGTGCTAACACAATGCAGTTTTAAGTTTGTTTTATCCGCTACCGTACACCAAGTACAGTTCAGGAACCATATTACTTAGTGATTGAGCACGACTAGACCACTGACGCATCCTTCAAAATGACTAATAGCAGAGCTCAGAAACAGCTCACAGCACTCCCACCCAAAATAGCAATTGTGAAGTGATCAGGTAATAGTTATTATTTAAAACATGTTTTTTTTGGGTGGCTGGGGAGGGGGGGAGGGTGCATATAATATGGTGTGTCCAGGAGGGGCGCAAAATTTTTAAATCCACCGCTGGTCGTTAGATGACCTTTGATCGCATTCTTTGAATTCCCATTTTGTCAGAGATAAAATGCGGAGAGAGAGATTCTGTGAACTTTTCAGATTCCTACTCTTTGATGAGAAATCATCCCGAATTCAAAACACTCCTTCACTTTTATTTCTGAAATACGGGACAAGGGTGTGTGGGTGTGTTTGTGTGTGTGGGGGGGGGGGGGGGGAGGGTTCGCGAACTTATAGCACTTATTTCTGAGCCAAAAATATCCTTTGAGAATGGGAAGAGTTACCCCAAAATATAATACCATATGTCATAAAATAGAGAGAGCGTCTGTGAACTTGTCAGATTCCTACTCTTTGATGAGAAATCATCCTGAACTCAAAACATCCCTTCACTTTTATTTCTGAAATATGAGATAAGGGTGTGTGACCAAATAGAGGAGCAAATCTCTGAGGTCATGGAACATGCCAGCACATGAAATTACAATGTAAAATAATAACAGATAAAATAAAATGTTTATGAACCCAAAAAAAAAAAAAAGACAAGCCATAAGTTTATGTAAATACAATGAATAATAAGCTTAACTTTCCGAGGAACTCCTCTGCGGAGTAGGAGGAGTGACCCAAGAGGAAACTCTTCAGTTTCGATTTGAAAATGCGTGGATTACGACTAAAATTTTTGAATTCTTGCAGTAATTTATTGAAAATGGATGCAGCAGTATACTGCACATCTTTCTACGCAAGAGTCAAGGAAATGCGCTCCAAATGCAGAGTGGATTTCTGCCTAGTATTGACCGAGTGAAAGCTGCTATTTCTTTGGAATAAGCTGATATTGTTAACAAGAAACAACAGTAAAATATATAAACGTTGAGAGGCCAATGTCAGAATACCAAGACAAATGAACGGGGGTCGACAAGAGGTTCGCGAACTTACACCACGTATTGCACAAACCACCTGTTTCTGAGCCAGAAATATCCCTTTAGAATGGGAAGCGTTACCCCAAAATATAATACCATACATCATAAGTGAATGAAAATAAGCAAAGTAGACTACTTTTTGTGTCAAACTGTCACTTACTTCACCTACCATTCAAATAGTAAAAATGGCAACATTAAGTTTTTGAACAAGATCCTGAATGTGGGCTTTCCACAGCAGTTTACTATCTATCTGAGCACCTAGAAATTTTTACTGCTCAGTTTCATTACTCATCTGTCCATTCTGTGACATTAGAATGTTGGGTTTTGTTGAATTGTGGGTCAGAAACTGTAAAAACTGAGTCTTTCTGTGATTTAGCATTAGTTTATTTTCTACAAGCTATGAACTTATGTCATGAACTGCACTATTTGAAATAGTACCCAGCAAACATAAATATTTTAGAATCACCTATAATACTAGAGGGCATATCATTTATATAAATAAGGAACAGGAGTGGCCCCAGCACTGATCCATTGGGAGCATCCACCCCCCCCCCCCCCTCCCCTCCCCATTCAGCTGTGCCCCACTCAGACTCTACATTGTTGCCATTCTCATCACTGAAGTTAATGACCTTTTGCCGTATGTTGTTAAAGTAAGAGGTGGACCAATTGTGTCCTACTCCCTGTATTCCCTAATCGTCCAACTTCTGGGGAAATATTTTGTGATCAACACAATCAAACGCCTTAGTTAAATAAAAAAAAAAAGGTGCATAGCATTCAAAACCTTTAGTTTAATCAATCCAATACCTCACAGAGAAAAGAGAATATAGCATTTTCAGCTGTTAAACCACTTCTAAAATCGAACTGTACATTTGATATCATATTATGTGAAAGAAAATGATAAATTATCCTTACTGCATACACAGACAACTTTTTTACATCCCTCCAGCTTACCAAGAAAAGTCAACAGAAGAAAATGTTGTTAGTGGAAACGATGTACCAGAGTCACCAAGAAATCCCCAACTGCACGAAGAACAGTTCTGATTTATTTTCCACAATCTGATGAGCCAGAGTGCACCCTAACAGTGTACCGGGGATGAGGAATAAGAACGTTATTCTCAGCACACTACCTTTTCAAGTACCAATGAATGGAGAAGGAAAGAAGAAACAAAAATTGTTACCTTCTATAACGCCACAAATTGTGGTGTGCATGTTGTTGTTCAAATGGTTCATAAATATTCAACTGTGGTTGCTTGCAAAAGATGGCTGATGCATGTCTTATATACAGTATTCTAGACATGGCAACAATAAATGTTGGATCATCTACAGTCAAATAACCAAAAATAATCTGAAGAGAAAAGCATTCATTTGCCAGCTACTGAATTAACTTGTGAACAGGAAACAACATAGGGTGGGACAGGAACAAGAAAACCAATCGAACAAAGAAGCAGCTGTACGACTGGACATATGAAAACAGCAAAAGAAGTGTCAAATTTGTATGTGCTAAGGAAACAAGATCAATGACATCTGTCTGTAATGTAAAAAGTCACATGCAGAAAAATTGTACAGAAAACACCAATAATTTGCACAAGTGTGATTTCAGTGTTTGGAAATGAACAACTGAAGTAATGAAGAAATGTTAGAAACTTTAGAAGTAGGTCACAAATATCGGTAGAAATGCTATTTTTGTATCCAAAACTGTAATCTAAAATTGTTAGAACTCTGAGGTAATGTTTTGATTGAAACATGCAGATGACATACAAGTAAATGGAAAAATAAAGGTCTTACTTTGACGATGTTGTGGATTTCTAATGCAGGTCCCATTAGTGATTAAATGACACTTTTCCACTGTTCTAGGGGTGTCGCATTTTCTACTAGTCCAGTGGTAATGGTACCATTCAAAGAAGGTTGATAAAACAGAGACTACTACAGCCACATTAAAAAGCAGATTGCAGGAAAACTGATACAGAAAATTTAATAGCAACTTCTATATGCATAGACAGGACCCTGCTTAAAGCCTACATTAGTTTTCACAGTCAAATCCTAGTGAAAGATCGATCAGAAAATCCTAGGAAGTCCTGGTCATATAGATACATCAAAAAAAGTTTTGCATCACCCTGGTTCCCAGAACTTCTGAAGATAGACGCTGACTGTGGATATTGCATCATAGACACAGTCCCTTTAACTGTTCAGAGACTTCACTAAACCCGCCCAAAGATGTAAACAACCATACATGAGCAGTGCCTATTAGACAGAGGGGGTCAGTTCCAGTCATTCCATCAAGGAGGAGGAGAACGGCACATGTTGTCTGTAGTTCAACCATGCCCAGACGGTCAATACTGCAGTTTGATCGTGCCTGCATTGTTACTTTGTGCCAGGAGGGGCTCTCAACAAGGGAAATGTCCAGGAGTCTCGGAGTGAACCAAAGCGATGTTGTTTGGACATGGAGGAGGTACAGAGAGACAGGAACTGTCACTCAGGCTGCCCAGGGGCTACTACTGCAGTGGATGACAGCTACCTACAGATTAAGGCTCGGAGGAACTCTGACAGCAATGCTGCCATGTTGAATAATGCTTTTCGTGCAGCCACAGGATGTCGTGTTATAACTCAAATTGTGCGCAATAGGCTGCGTGATGCACAGCTTCACTCCCGACATCCATGGCGAGGTCCACCTTTGCAACCATGACACCATACAGCGCCGTACAGACGGGCCAAACAACATGCCGAAGGGACCGCTCAGGACAGGTATCACTTTCTCTTCAGCGATGAGTGTCGCATATGCCTTCAACCAGACAATCGTCGGAGATGTGTTTGGAGGGAACCCGGGCAGGCTGAACACCTTAGACACACTATCCAGCCAGTGTAGCCAGGTGGAGGTTCACTGCTGCTTTGGGGTGGCATTATGCGGGGCTGACGTATACCGCTGGTGGTCGTGGAAGGCACTGTAACGGCTGTGCGATATGTGAATGCCATCCTCCAACCGATAGTGCAACTGTATCAGCAGCATATTGGCGAGGCATCTGTCTTCATGGACGACAGTTCGTGCCCCCATTGTGCACATCTTCTGAATGACTTCCTTCAGGATAACGACATCGCTCAACTGGGGTGGCCAGCCTGATCTCCAGACACAAACCCTATCGGACATGCCAGGGATTGATTGGAAAGGGGTGTTTATGGACGATGTGACCCACCAACTCCTCTGAGGGATCTACGCCGAATCGCCATTGAGGAGTGGGAGAATCTGGACCAACAGTGCCTTGATGAACTTGTGGATATTATGCCACGACAAATACAGGCATGCATCAGTGCAAGGGGACGTGCTACTGGGTATTAGAGGTACCGGTGTGTACAACAATCTGGACCACCACCTCTGAAGGTCACCCTGTATGGTGGTACAACATGCAGTGTGTGATTTTCAAGAGCAAGAAAAATGGTGGAAATGATGTTTGTGTTGATCTCTATTCCAATTTTCTGTACAGGTTCCAGAACTCTCGTAACCAAGGTGATGCAAAACTTTTTTTGATGTCTGTACAAAGCCAATGAACAATTTCATACCTCCACTCAGTCTGTTGTGGGTCAGTGCTGTCTTTAAACTGAAGACAGCAGACAGAAAGTTGGACTGTTAAATTCTGCATTTAGAAATGTATTCACCCAAGAGTGTGCTGCAGTACCATAGACTCACAAATAGGAGATACTGATGTTACCACTCCCGACTTTGAGAAACAAAAGTCTACTTACAGTGAAAAAGCCTTGACAGAATTCCAGTTGAATTTTACACTGAATGTGCTGTAGAATTAGCTCCTTTCGCAGTTCATTTTTATTGAGAATCACTTGCACTGCAAATAGCCCATTGTGACTGGAGGAGAGTTCAGGTTACTCCTGTTTCAGTAAGGATAAGGACTGGATTCACAGAATTACAGCCCATCTGTTGTAGGATACTAGAGCATATTCTAAGCTTAACTATTATGAAGTTCATGGGGAGAAAAACAAACTTCTCTCAAGGAATCAGAACAGATTTAGGAAAAGCCACTTCTGCGAAACACAGCTTGCATTATTCATACGCAACATGGCTAACAAAGTAAAGTCAGCTGAACAGGTACCTTTATCATCTTACAAAAGGTGTTCAACACTGTACCACTTTCTCAAGTTGTAATCAAGATATGATTATATGGAGCATCTTCACAAATATGTGATTGGTTTGATGAATATTTGAGTAATAGAACCCATTATATTATATCGGCTTGTGATAATCTTTATCATGTGTGAAATCAGACAGTGGGCAACAAAATAAAAGGCTGGTATTTTGTGTAGTCTTTTGTAACTGTGGAATAAATATTATTCCAAATTATACAGAAACAGTTATTCTTGACATAAATGAAAATTTTTTCTTTTGTTTTACAGATGTTAGGTTAGCTGCATTGGATGCTCTGGTAGACTTCACTCGTGTTGATGGACGATGGGAAGATCTAGTCTTCCTTCTCGACATGATTGAGAATGACCCAGATCCTGCTGTTCGCCATCAGTTAGTTAGGATGTTAGCTGAGAATCCACCCTTCGATCGTGCTCATAGGCATAGGCTTGATAAGGAAGAACTTGTTGAGAGATTGTGGACACTAATGAAGTAAGCTAACTACTTTCTTTTTATTTATGTATCATATTTTTTTATTGCTCTCTCTTATATCTAACCAGGCATGCTTCATATTTATCATTACAATTATGAAACAAATGTTATAAGATTTCTTACATGTAGCATGGAGTCCAACACTTCAAAATAGTTATACAATAAAATTAATGGTGAACAACAGTAGCTACAGCAGTAAAAATATGTAACTCATACATCTTTGTGGAAAGTAATATGACAAAGACACATTACAGGCAGATAGACATAGGCTGTGAACTGTAGCAGCTGTGGATGTTTGGGAAAGGGGAGCAGAGTGTGATGTAATATACCACTTCAGTAAAGTGACATGTTACCCAATGTTTACCTAACCAACAATCGATAACTGTGACTGTTAAAAGTACAGGGTGTTTCAAAAATGACCAGTATATTTGAAACGGCAATAAAAACTAAACGAGCAGCGATAGAAATACACCGTTTGTTGCAATAGGTTTGGGACAACAGTACATTTTCAGGCAGAAAAACTTTCGAAATTACAGTAGTTACAATTTTCAACAACAGATGGCGCTGCGGTCTGGGAAACTCTATAGTACGATATTTTCCACATATCCACCATGCGTAGCAATAATATGGCGTAGTCTCTGAATGAAATTACCCGAAACCTTTGACAATGTATCTGGCGGAATGGCTTCACATGCAGATGAGATGTACTGCTTCAGCTGTTCAATTGTTTCTGGATTCTGGCGGTACACCTGGTCTTTCAAGTGTCCCCACAGAAAGAAGTCACAGGGGTTCATGTCTGGCGAATAGGGAGGCCAATCCACGCCGCCTCCTGTATGTTGCGGATAGCCCAAAGCAATCACATGATCATCGAAATATTCATTCAGGAAATTAAAGACGTCGGCCGTGAGATGTGGCCGGGCACCATCTTGCATAAACCACGAGGTGTTCGCAGTGTCGTCTAAGGCAGTTTGTACCGCCACAAATTCACGAAGAATGTCCAGATAGCGTGATGCAGTAATCGTTTCGGATCTGAAAAATGGGCCAATGATTCCTTTGGAAGAAATGGCGGCCCAGACCAGTACTTTTTGAGGATGCAGGGACGATGGGACTGCAACATGGGGCTTTTCGGTTCCCCATATGCGCCAGTTCTGTTTATTGACGAAGCCGTCCAGGTAAAAATAAGCTTCGTCAGTAAACCAAATGCTGCCCACATGCATATCGCCGTCATCAATCCTGTGCACTATATCGTTAGCGAATGTCTCGTGCAGCAATGGTAGCGGCGCTGAGGGGTTGCCGCGTTTGAATTTTGTATGGATAGAGGTGTAAACTGTGGCGCATGAGACGATGCGTGGACGTTGGCGTCATTTGGACCGCAGCTGCAACACGGCGAACTGAAACCCGAGGCCGCTGTTGGATCACCTGCTGCACTAGCTGCGCGTTGCCCTCTGTGGTTGCCGTACGCGGTCGCCCTACCTTTCCAGCACGTTCATCCGTCACGTTCCCAGTCCGTTGAAATTTTTCAAACAGATCCTTTATTGTATCGCTTTTCGGTCCTTTGGTTACATTAAACCTCCGTTGAAAACTTCGTCTTGTTGCAACAACATTGTGTTCTAGGCGGTGGAATTCCAACACCAGAAAAATCCTCTGTTCTAAGGAATAAACCATGTTGTCTACAGCACACTTGCACGTTGTGAACAGCACACGCTTACAGCAGAAAGACGACGTACAGAATGGCGCACCCACAGACTGCGTTGTCTTCTATATCTTTCACATCACTTGCAGCGCCATCTGTTGTTGAAAATTGTAACTACTGTAATTTCGAAAGTTTGTCCGCCTGAAAATGTACTGTTGTCCCAAGCATATTGCAACAAACGGTGTATTTCTATCGCTGCTCGTTTAGTTTTTATTGCCGTTTCAAATATACCGGTCATTTTTGAAACACCCTGTATTTTTGTTGGTTAAGTAGTTTAGAATTGCAATCTGTTTGGAAGTTTTGTTATTATGTATGCATGTAAATGGATATGGATGGATGCCACATGTCTTAAATACGGGATAATGAAGGCAGTTTTACTATGTTTCATGATACCTGCTGGCTTGGCAGTTATTCCATGCTATGGTGTCAAGGCGTGGACTGTAGTGTGGTTCTGGCTCTGAGACACTGATGATTATACTACTGAAAGATTACGTTGCTGTCAGGGAAGACATCAAGCATGAAGGGATGCAGATGGTTTGCAGCTGTCAGCGTGTCTTTGATTGCTACCGCAAGACCCATGCAAGTGCAGGAGAGCTTCTCCCATAGCATAATACTGCTCCCACCAGCCTCTGTCCATGGCATGCTGCACATTTTGAGCTGCCATTCACTTCGATGATGGCATTTTTCGAGACAACCATCTACCTAGTGTTGCAAAAATGTGATTCATCTAAAGAGCCGACACATTTACATTGATCAACTGTCAAATCCTAATGGTCCGGTGCCCACTGCGGTTGTAATTGATTATGTCATTGGGACAACATGCGAACATGTACGGGTGGTGTGCTGCGAAGCTCTATTTTCAATAATGTATGATAAACAGTGTGTTCTGAAACTCTTGTGCTTGCACGAGCATTGTGCTCTTTTTGCAGAGATGCCACAATCACCATCTATCGTACTTTGCAGAACAGACAAGCCTCTGAATCACACATTCTGTGAAGAGTCATAGATGTCCACTTATTTAGTGCCTAGTGGTAGTTCCACTGCCCTTCTGTCTCTCTCCATTTTTGAGATACTTGTTCACAGGCTTTGTGTAATAATTATCTATCCTTTGTCAAAGTCAATTTTTGTCAATGGATGTCCCATTTGCAGCCTTCGTTTGGATGATCACCCGTTCATGTTTGATCCACTTATGTACTTTTGTTACTATGTCATGTGCCCACAATGCCACCAGGTGGGCTGTGGCCGTAATGTTCTGCCTGTGTCTGTATATGTGCGGATGGGTATGTGTGTGTTAATGAGTGTATACCTGTCCTTTTTTCCCCCCTAAGGTAAGTCTTTCCGCTCCCGGGATTGGAATGACTCCTTACCCTCTCCCTTAAAACCCACATCCTTTCGTCTTTCCCTATCCTTCCCTCTCTCCTGATGAAGCAACCTTGGGTTGCGAAAGCTTGAAATTTGTGTGTGTGTTTGTGTGTTTTTTATTTTGTCTACCTAGCAGCGCTTTCTCGTTTGGTAAGTCACAGCCTCTTTGTTTTTTATATATATTTTTTCCCACGTGGAATGTTTCCCTCTATTATATACATTAGGTACTGTGGTAGAAATGACAGACAAAAATTATAAGATTTAGTGAAAGTGCAGAATAGCAACAGTTATATTCAAATGTGGTATGTATTAATAGTACTGAATATGAAATTAAGTTAAGAATGTTGTAACAATGACAGATTATGAAGGTGGGCAATGGTTGGGCTACTGCACAAATTTTTCCAACTTTCACCAACATGTAGACCTAATGATTTCAACTCTAGCTTGTAAAAATGTAATTGGCACTTTTGTCCCCCTTTTTCTAATCGGTACTTTTTGGTAGAAGCCGGCCGGTGTGGCTGAGCAGTTCTAGGTGCTTCAGTCTGGAACCACGCGACCACTACGGTCGCAGGTTCGAATCCTGCCTCGGGCATGGATGTGTGTGAAGTTCTTAGGTTAGTTAGGTTTAAGTAGTTCTAAGTTCTAGGGGACTGATAACCTCAGATGTCAAGTCCCATAGTGCTCAGAGCCATTTGAACCATTTTTTGTAGAAATCAGAAGTCGTCATGCATTATCGATCAACTGAATAATTAGAACAGGATTAATTTAATTTCATCCTCATTACTACAGATAAGCACCACATTTGAATGTGAATGTATCTGTAATGCCCTTTCACGAAACATTGTTACTTTCTTGCCTTCCATGCTACATCAGAAATTGAGTTTTTTGCCTTTTGATAAACACTTGTTTTCATCACCATAAAATGTGCAGTATCTGAGAATTGGCCAATTTAATGAAAAAATTTCTAGTTGAAAAGTTATAGTGCATTAAAATGTGTTTTCAGAAAGTCAGAGAAAGCACTGAAAAACTTAATTATTTACTAAATATCATCATTATCAGTTGTATGGAAATTGCATGGTTTGTGACTGTCAAATTTTTGCTTTACATTCAATTTTTTTCCCAGTATTCACTCTTGTTGCTTTAATTATTTATCACTACAATCATTCTCTGGATTTCGTTGCTCCGTTATTGAAAACATATTCTTTCTGCCAGGTCTCTTATTAACCACTGCCAAATACGGCAGTGGAGGAGGCATCAGTCATCATCTCACCATTGTTTAGTTATGTTTATCAGTAAAAGTCAGCTTGATGTCTGAATGTTTAATTCTGGTGAAAGTGTTGTGGTCGGTCTGTACATGACACAGCAAAGGAAAAAAGGCAAACTAACATTTATTGAGAGGATTAAGGTGGGAACGGATAGTAAATATCTTGTTTTGGTGTATTGCACCACTGTTGTTGTTCATGAGAAGTGCAGGAAATCTTATTGGAAGAATTGTTATACCATAATGAGTACAGTCAAAAATGAATACTACATTTATTGATTGTCAGTTCAAAGATCTTGCCTTGAAACAGCTTATTTTGTGGGGAACATGTGTCACAAGATTATACAAAGAACAAGATGAAAAACTGATTTTAAAAAAAATGACAGTATTATTGAAAGGATAGATTACTGCTCAGCATATAGAGGAGATGTTGAGTTGCAGACAGACACAACAAAAAGGCTGCTATACATCAACCTTTTGCGCAAAAGGCCTCCTTCTAAGGTAGAAAACAATCACACACACACATTCATAGAGCCACAACTTACACACACATGACCACTGTTTCTGGCCACTAAGGCCACTGTGTGTGTGATGCATGTTCTCACTGGAATAAGTGAAATAGAGATTAGACCAAGAGTTTCAAACTGTTTGTGGTGACCCCCAGGGGCATCATAGCCTTACATAGGGGCGTCGTTGTGGTTTCATAAAAATAATAATTTTCATTTATTTACTTTCTGAGTAAAGGAACAACATGTGAGCTAGTAGTGATATCTAGTGGGCCGGTAAGTAAGTAAGTGTTGTTACTATGGCAGTGTCGTAGATGGCAGTCGAACCTTTTTAATTCAATAACAGTCAGTTGGAAATAAGTACAAAATGTGATGTTTTAAATGTGTCAGGCTGTTCAAAAGATATGAATAGATGAAAATGCAGAAAGTGTGACAACAGTTAGTTTACAATATAGCAATGCCCATGCCGTTAAGAAGAATAATGCAATCTTCCTTCAGACATGTGTATGAGGACAGGTTGTGACACAGGAAAGTTATGTGAAAGTTTGGACCTGATCGTTAGTTGGGCATGGATAGCTAATGCAGTTTAGATGACCGCTTATGTTAAGTGGGAAACCTCGGTTTGAGTCTGAGTACTGCACAAATTTTCATTGTTGTCATTCCCTTATACAGCTGATGATTGTATGTACTCACAGTTGCAAATAACTTCATAATGGTTGTAGTCACCACGGTACCTGTGTCTTTGGATAGGCGTGCATGACCACAGGAATGCTGCATCGGTCTTCTTAACAGCAAGGGCTGATACTGGGCAACGACTTTTAATTAAAATATCCTCCCCTGTACAGGAATAACATAGTATGTGCACAATTGCAGGTTGAGATGCAAGAACAACAACATATGGAAGTTTGGGTCTGGCCATAAGTCATACATAGATAGCCAGTGCAGTTAAGGCAACTGTTCATTTAAAGCAGAAAACTTGGATTTGAATCCTGGTCTGGCACAAATTTTCATTGTCGTCATTCCCTTAAAAAGCTGATGATTGTACAAATTTGCAACTGTGAATACATTTTTTGTACAGTTACTTTAATTTCGGTTTTATATGTACTACTGTTGGAAATGAAGAACGACCACGGTGTTTTGTTTGTTTTAAAGTCCTAAGCACTGTAAGCACGCTTCCTAATAAAACAAAATGTTTGGAGCATATTGGGGTAGTCTTGCAAAAAAACCGTAAGAATACTTTTCTCATTAGTTAAAATAAATGACCGAGTAAAAAACAAACTATAATTTTTACAAAGGCTCTTCTTTCATCTTACTAAGTTGCCTGCTGTGTACCAAAAAGCAAGAAATGTTACACCATAGCTGAAGACCTCTTTTTACCAACTGCTCTGGACATGGTGTTTTATGATAGGTTAGTCAGCTGTCATGCTACTGGGAAGTGTGCCTTTGTGACAATTAGTCATTGAATACTTGATATGGCTGATGACATTAATAATTAGTTAATTGAAAAACTCAAAGGTAAAGATTATTTCACTGCTTGGTTGGCTGAAGCTATAAACAATCACCTTGATGCACAACTATTTGTTACTAGCTGTTTTACATGGCAACAAATGTAATGAAGGTCTTCCTTCCTGCAGGAAAATGATTCTTGGAACAAAAGCAACAGATCTTTTTGAAATACTGCATTCCTTTATGGAAAAAAACAACATTAATTGGGAATATTGTATAGTTGTGTGTACTGACTGGAGTCATTGTATGGCACATTGTTGCACCAGGTGGCAATCTCTGATCTGTAAATAGGCTCCTCATCGTATTTAGACATTCTGTTTTGTTCAGTGAGAAGCACTGGCATCAAAGGCATAAGTCCTGTGTCAAACTTGATTAAAATTCAGCCACTTCAAAGACAATATGTTTTCAACACGTGTTAATATGTGGGCTGTGAACACATTTCATCAGGTTACACAGTAGGCTAATTCTCACTGGCCGTCATGTGAGAACATCTTGAAAAGGGTATATGAACTTAGAAAACTGTATTCTTATCTTGTTCAAGAGAAACATTTGATATCCAAGAAATTAATAGGCAGTGATCTTGTCCTGAAGCTGTCACATCTTTGTGGCATCATTTAAAAATACAGCGCATAAAACGTACCCCTTCAAGGTAAGAGACCAAAATTTCTGCAACGGCCAGATAATATTTCAGTCTTCAGAAAGAAATTGCTATTCTGGAAGAAAAATGTGAAGAACACCTATGTTCCACGTAAGTGTGCAATAACTACCCGCAGGAAACAGGTGGCGACACTAACAGTGGAGGCTATATGAAGCATATCAGTGGGACACAATAATGCAGAAATGGAATGGTTTATCTGATGTCCAAAAGTTCATGATCATTGACCTTTGGCCCAAGGGTGGAAGCATTTCCAAAATGGCTAATTTTCTAAACTGTTCGCACGCTGCTGTGTTAAAGTATATGCAGGGCAAAATGGCGATATCCTAAACCGGCATTGGGGCAACTGTGGTGCACCATAGATCATAGATAAGGGTGAACAACAGCTGTGGAGATATGTGAAGGTGAATAGACGTGCAGATGTTGAGCGACTGACACCACCCTGATGAACCGAGACGCAACCAACATTGTCTCCTCAATGACCATTCAGCGATAATTGCTGTGTATGGGCCCTTGCAGCAGACACCTGGTTCATGCAGTCTTGCTGACCGCTGTTCATTGGCAACAAAGGCTGAGGAATGCTTTGTGGCATTTCCTGTGTGATCTCATCATTGTGGAACGCATAGTGGATCAAAACAAGTATCCATCTTTCCTTGGAGACCATGTCCAGCTCTGCAGGCAGTTTGTTTTTCCGTGGCATGACGACATCTGCCAGTAAAACAATGCAATGTGTCACACAGCTCACTGTGTACATGCAGGCTTCAAAGAGAACCAGTATGAGGTTACCATACTCCCCTGCCCACAAAACTTCTTGGATTTAAACCGTATCGAGAACATGTGGGACCATCTTGATGCGGTTGTTCTCATGATGGATACTCGATCGAGAAACCTAGTGCACTTGGCCACAGCACTGCATTTGGCATTGCTCCACATCCCTCTTGGTATCTTCCAGAACCCCATTGACTCCTTCCTGCATGTCTCACAGGAGTCTGTGCTGCAAAAGATGGTCATTCAGGCAGTTGACAGGTGATCACATTAATGTGACAGGAGAGTATATTACATTTTCCCTGCTCTTCACATTGTTCTAGGAAACAGTGACCTCCAGTTGAGTGAAGAATTAAAGTCTGTATTACTTTCCAGAAGAAGTTGATCAACATAATTAGATGAAAAATCCTTTCAGTACAGAACTTCCATCAACACTTACCACTGAAGAACAAGTGCAATTTATCGATATTTCTTCTGACTTCACATTGAAATTGCAGTTCGTTTTCTCATCACCGCTTGAATTTTGGAGTTTGATGAAACAAGAGTATTCGCAATTAGGTAACAAGGCCCTATAGATTTTGATGCCTTTTGCAGCATCCTACTTATGTGAGGTAGGTTTTCACAGCACTGGTAGGCAACACGAAATATAGATCGCGAATGAATGTGGAGAAAGAGATGTGAACAGCATTTTGTGCCAAGATTTGAAGAACTGATGATGAAGAAAAAAGCTCATCCTTTCCATTGATTTCATTTCACGAATAAGCTGTAGTAACATTAAAAGTCAATTAAAATGTGATAGAGGAACGTGGTAGATTTAAGAAGATATTAGTAAGTGCAGTGGAAGTAACTCGTGGGAGGACAAACAGCAAAAAAGATGGAAGGAAACATGTGGTGGAATGAAGAAATGAAAGATATAGCACAGAAGAAGAATAGAGCATTTTAGGTATGATTCCAGAAAAAGGACAGACAAGAAAGAAAGAGGCAAAAAGAGTGGTGACAGAGGAGAGAAGAATGTCAGTGGAAGAGCAAACTAGAATGATGGAGGAGGATAGTTAGGGCTCAGAAAAGGTCTTATACATAGTTGTTAAAAGTAATAGGTGGAATGATATAACGGAATATGTTGGAATAGTGAATAAAAGTGGACAAGATGTATAAAATAAGGAGGTGGAACATAAGATCCTGTGGAGGGAGTTTTGAAGAACTCTTAAACCCAAATGTAGATCTGGATGTGGAGGATGAAATTTAGGACAAAGAAGAAGAACTCCAAACACAAAAGGACTTGGCATGGTGAGAAGTAGAAAATGCAATGAGAAACTTGAAAGAAAGGAAGGGATCTGGTTTGGATGAGCTGAGTGTAGAGATGGTGAGAGCAGCAGCAGAGGGGGGGATGCAGTGGTTCTATTGAGTGATGAAAATTGTGTGGAAAGAGAGGACACCTTCAATATACTGGAAGAAAGGAATGATTGACCTGATCTTCAAAAAAGAGAATAGAAAAGAGTGCAAAAACTGTCAGGGAATCACATTGGTGAGCCATTGTGCAAAGATATTTGAGAAAGCTGTGGAAACACAAATTCAAATTCATACAGAAAGAGGGAAGGATGAGAGAGCAACAACGTGGGTACAGAGCAGGGAGCTCTGCAGTAGATCTAGTCTTCTCTGTAAGACAGCTACAGGAACACCAGTACGAATATGGAATAGATCTACTGACGGCTTCCTAGATATTTTAAAAGCATATGATAGTTCTACAGATCGGAGCACGGGCTGTCAGATCCCTTAATTGGGTGGTTAGGTTAGATAATTTAAAAAGGGAAATGGGTAGATGTAGTGGGAATTAGTGAAGTTTGGTGGCAGGAGGAACAAGACCTCTGATAAGAAAAATACAAGGTTATAAATACAAAATTAAATAGTGGTAATGCAGGAGTAGGTTAAATAATGAATAAAAAAATAGGAGTGCAGGTAAGCTTCTACAAACAGCATAGTGAAGGCATTATTGTGGCCAAGATAGACACAAAGCCCACACCTACCACAGTAGTACAAGTTCATATGCCAACCAGCTCTGCAGATGACGAAGAGATTAATGAAATGTGTGATGAGATAAAAGAAATTATTCATATAGTGAAGGGAGATGAAAATTTAATTGTCATGGTTGACGTAGTAGGTGAATAAGGAAAGTGGGTAAGGTATGAAAGAGGAAGCTGCCTGGTAGAATTTTGCACAGAGCATAAATTAATCGTAACTAACACTGGTTGCAAGAATCATGAAAGAAGGTTGTGTACATGGAAGAGGCCTGGAGGTACTGGAAGGCTTCAGATAGATTATATAATGGTAAGACAGAGATTTAGGAACCCAGTTTTAAATTGTAAGACATTTCCAGGGACAGATGTGGAACCTGACCACATTCTATTGGTTATGAACTGAAGATTAAAACTGAGGAAACTGCAAAAAGATGGGAATTTAAGGAGATGGGACCTGGATAAACTGACAGAACCAGAGGTTGTAGAGAGTTTCAGGGAGAGCATTAGGGAACGATTGACAAGAATTGGGGAAAGAAATATAGTAGAAGAAGAATGGGTAGCTTTGAGAGATGAAATAGTGGAGGCAGCAGAGGGTCAAGTAGGTTAAAAAGACAAGGGCTAGTAAGAATCCTTGGGTAACAGAAGATAAATTGAATTTAATTGATGAAAGGAGAAAATATAAAAATGAAGTAAATGAAGCAGGCAAAAAGGAATACAAATCTCTCAAAAATGAGATCGAAAGGAAGTGCAAAATGGCTAAGCAGGAATGGCTAGAGGACAAATGTAAGGATGTAGAGGCATATGTCACCAGGAGTAAGAGAGATACTGCCGACAGGAAAATTAAAGAAACCTCTGGAGAAGAGAGAACCACTTGTATGAATATCAAGAGCTCAGATGCAGACCCAGTTGTAAGCAAAGAAGGGAAAGCAGAAAGGTGGAAGGAGTATATAGAGGGTCTCTACAAGGGCGATGTACTTGAGGACAATATTATGGAAATGGAAGAGGATGTAGATGAAGATGAAATGGGAGTTGTGATACTGTGTGAAGAGTTTGACAAAGCACTGAAAGACGTAGGTCGAAACAAGGCCCCGGGCGTAGACAACATTCCATTAGAACTGCTGTCAGCCTTGGGAGAGCCAGTCTTGACAAAACTCTACCATCTGGTGAACAAGATGTATCAGACAGGCGAAATACCCTCAGACTTCAAGAAGAATATAATAATTCCAATCCCAAAGAAAGCAAGTGTCGACAGATGTGAAAATTACCGAACTATCAGTTTAATAAGTCACAGCTACAAAATACTAACACAAATTCTTTACAGATGAATGGAAAAACTGTTAAAAGCCTACCTCGGGGAAGATCAGTTTGGATTCCGTAGAAATGTTGGAACACTTGAGGCAATACTGACACTACGACTTATCTTAGGGGATAGATTAAGGAAAGGCAAACCTACGTATCTAGCATTTGTAGACTTAGAAGAGGCTTTTGACAATGTTGACTGTAATACTCTCTTTCAAATTCTGAAGGAGGCAGGGGTAAAATACAGGGATTCAAAGGCTATTTACAATTTGTACAGAAACCAGATGGCAGTTATAAGAGTCAAGGGGCATGAAAGGGAAGCAGTGGTTGGGAAGGTAGTGAGGCAGGGTTGTAGCCTATCCCCAATGTTATTCAATCTGTATATTGAGCAAGCAGTGAAGGAAACAAAAGAAAAAATTGGAGTAGGAATTAAAATCCATGGAGAAGAAATAAAAACTTTGAGGTTTGCCGATGACATTGTAATTCTGTCAGAGACAGCAAAGGACCTGGAAGAGCAGTTGAAAGGAATGGGCAGTGTCTTGAAAAGAGGATATAAGATGAACATCAACAAAAGCAAAACGATGGGAATGGAATGTAGTCAAATTAAATCGGGTGTTGGTGAGGGAATTAGATTAGGAAATGAGTTTTACTATTTGGGGAGCAAAATAACTGATAATGGTCGAAGCAGAGAGGATATAAAGTGTAGACTGGCAATTGCAAGGAAAGCATTTCTGAAGAAGAGAAATTTGTTAACATTGAGTATAGATTTAAGTGTCAGGAAGTTGTTTCTGAAAGTATTTGTATGGAATGTAGCCATGTATGGAAGTGAAACATGGACAGTAAATAGTTTAGACAAAAAGAGAATAGGAGCTTTCGAAATGTGGTGCTGCAGAAGAATGCTGAAGATTAGATGGGTAGATCACATAACTAATGAGGAGGTCTTGAATAGAATTGGGGAGAAGAGAAGTTTGTGGCACAGCTTGATTAGAAGAAGGGATTGGTTGATAGGACATGTTCTGAGGCATCAAGGGATCACCAGTTTAGTAGTGGAGGGCAGCGTAGAGGGTAAAAACGTTAGAGGGAGACCAAAAGATGAACACACTAAGCAGATTCAGAAGGATGTAGGTTGCTGTAGGTACTGGGAGATAAAGAAGCCTGTGCGGGATAGAGTAGCATGGAGAGCTGCATCAAACCAATTTCTGGACTGAAGACCACAACAACAACAACAACAACAACAACAAAAACAAACAACAACAACAACAACAACATGATAGTGTTTGTAGAAACAAGCTACAGAAATCCTCGGGTAACAGAGGAGTGGAAAAGCAGACTACATGGAGAATAAGATAAATGTACCAGCAGGAGTGCTAGCTGAGTGGAAGTGAGAGGAGAGAGATTGGATTGGCTGGAACAGAAGAGTGACTTGAGGCAAGGAAGTGCACTCTCGCCATAGCTTTTCATTGTGTTAGTGAATGAGACAATTTTCCAGAGTCTCACAAGTAATAGGTGTAAGAAAAATGAGAGCAAGGGTGTTTGTAGATGATTTGATGATTTGAGGAAACAAGGAGGGGAAAATGCAGAAGCAGTTGTACTTATGGCAATGAATAGTACAGAGATATGAGATGAAATTTAGGATAAGTAAGTGTGAAATGATGATCACAACCAGCAAGAAGGAGAGAGTCATAACTAGAGTAACTACTGTTGGTGGGGAATGACTGAGGAAGGTGGAGAGTTTCAAACATCTGAGAAGTGTAATACAGGAAAAGAAAAAAAATGGCAGAGAAATAAATGGGTGGATGAGGCAAGCAGAAACTTTCTGGAAAAGTGTTAGAAGCCTGATGTATGCCTCAGAGATCTGCGTAATGAAAGGAAAAGAGGGAAGTGACATACAAATTAGTGAGATGAAATTTTTGAAAAATAACATTGAAGTACCAGAGTTGGACAGATTAACCAATCAGAGGATCAGGGAATTAGTAAAGAGGAAACCATTACAGGGTAAGACAGAGAAATCAAGGCTTAGATGGTACCGATATGTGAAACAAGTATAGAAGAGGATATTCAGAAAGGCACAAGGTGAAGAGGAAGGGAAAAAACCTGGGGGAATACTAAGAGACAGATTGCTGGAAGGAATGAGATACTATTTGTAAAATACAGGAGAAGACTGGATCAAGGTGGAGATAGAGATTATGGGAAGACATGTTCCAGACAGACCCAAACAGTGGCTGGAAACTGTATAAGATGACGATGATGATGATGACAATAACAATGAAAATGAAGATGATGATGATGATGATCTGTCGCATACACTTACATCAGTTATCATATACAGCTTTCATGAGTTACAAAATGAATAAATCAGCAGTCCAGTACCATGTTCAGCATCCTAAGTGGCCAGAATCATACCTTAAACTGTCCTGCATTGACTACTAAGTTGTTGCTGGCTTTTGTTCCTCATGTCAGAAACTATCACTTCACTGTAAAATTGCACACTATGCTTTCACTTGATTACAACTACTTCAGAATCCAGTTCATCTTCTTCTATTGCTGTGATGCTCTCTTTTTCATCAGTGATATCAAGTGATGTCATGCAATGGTAACACACAGGACCTGCATTTGGGAGGAAAGTGGCTCAAATCCTAATCTGCCCATCCAGATGAAGGTTTTCCATAATTTCCGTGGACCTGTTGAGGTATGAACTGGGATGGTTTGTTTGAAAAGGACATGGATGATTTCCTTCCCCATCCACCCTCAATTCAAATTAGTGTTCCATCTCTAAATATCTAATCAACAACAGAATATTAAACCATAGTTCTCCTTTCACACTATTCTCTTATGCCCCTAGCCCATGCCTCTTCTTAGCAATCATTCACTGACCTTTTCATATGTTTTATACGTTTCCAGTAAGTCTCTTTGTGGCCTAAAAGCCTCTCTCATACTGACTGTTGGTAACCATGTAAAACTGCTGGTTGTAAAATCTCTTCTCTTGAAGGGTAATCTAAATATTTTTGGAATGTTCCCTTTCTACAAAATTTCTTAAATCTTGCTTTTTCCCTATGGTGGTTTGGGTCATTCATCCATATGTTTGTACTTGGATTTGTTATTACTATGACCTATATGGTGTAGAAATGCGCACTCACACTGTTGGCAACTACTCGACTCATCATCTATTTGTAAACTCTTAATTTACAACTTTGCCATCCCAATAGCTCAACATGAAATGATTCGTTTAAGTACTGGCTGTGGAATGAACTTTCTTGTGGACCTGTTTGTTGTAAACTTCAACAGTTACAAACATGGAGCCTTCTAACCAGGTAATAAGTTCCCAATTTATGGAGGAGGCTCACTGTTGACAGATTACAATATAAGCAAAGTCACTTCATAACTGTAAAATGTAATCTTCCATACCCAGATATACCACACTTCATAACTTCATGTGACACTTCAGAATGTTTCTGACAAATGTTAGTGTGTATCACCAAAACAGTCAAGAATACTTTAAATATCTGACAAAGATTTGCAGGCCATCAGGCAAAGGGGACTGAAAAACAGTACTGATGGGTGTTCAACAAGTTGATCACCTTGTACAGAGCACTACTGACCAGCGAAAGTTCCCTTTTGAGGTCCAGGAGGACAAGTCATGGCAAAGTTTGGCGATGCTAAGGTGTTAGGTGGTGGCGGAGTATGGTGGCAGGTATGAGGTTGGCTGAGGAAGGCTGCTTGCTGGGGGTAACTACTTTGACCGCCCTCTTCAGCCAGCTATGAAACTTTTTTTTTTAGTTTGCCTTGTAGTCAGATGGTGTGGACAGCAGTAGCTTTTGTTTTTTACTGCCATATGTGGCAGAGCCATTGAGCTTACATAGTTGATTGTGCCAATATCCATGGATGTCAGATGTATAATATGTTTTTGCAAATCCGTTATTCTTCTGCCACAGCCTTCGTTTCTTTTAACTTGGTTTTCGTGGTATTGATCTACACCACCATTTTTTTTTAACTCTTGGCAAACTTTCTCATTTTCATAAGACAGTTCAGAGGCTTCAGAACTAGCTATATCTACCTTTTTCAGTGTTTCTCTATCTTCTCCACCATATTCTTCCATAATTGTGTGAGGTGTGTTTTTCTTAGCATCCCGTCAATATTAAGCTACTTCCTTTATCACACAACCAGCTTTGAATACCATCCTTATAGAAATCTGCTGCCTGAGCATAAATTTTGATGCTTTAAATGTTCTGTAACAATTCCACAAAGCACTCTTCTTGACACTTATGAGCAGTGGGATGGTGTGGAAATGGGAGAGAGCGTTTAAAGATGGCCATATAAACGTACACGATGAGGAACGAAGTGGGTGACCTTCAGTCATTACTGATGATTTGGTGCAGAAAGTTGATGAAAAAGTGAGAGAGAACTGACACTTTATGATTTCAGTGTTGTGTGATGAGTTTCCTCAAGTGTCAGAAGTGTGCTTTTTGCAGTTGCTACAGGATGTTTAAATTACGGAAAGTTATGTTTAGGCAGCAGATTTCTATGAGAATGGTATTACATGCTGGTTACACAATACAATGAGAGGCTTAGTATTGGTGGGAATTATGTAGAAAAGTAGATTAAAACACAGGCTTTCATGTAAAAATAAAATTACTAAGAACAGTGTTTTATTTTTATTTCAAAACTGTACTTAAATGAATTACCTCTTAACTTTTTCTTCCCTATATGTCTTTGTTGAGTCTTCACAGAACTTCTGTTGTTCTGTCTTCACTTTCATTTCTTGAATTTCCAACCCATTTTCAGCTTGGATGTTATTGGTTTTCTGCTTTCTATCATTTTTGTTCTACCTTTAGAATTTTTCTAGGTGCTCTGTTCCACCTGTTCTTTGTTCTCTTCCTGACATGCCTTTTCCTGTTCATCCTGATCTTCATTTTCCCATTTTCATTCCTCTGCTTGTTGATTGTTCTCATGTTTTCATTCCTCTTTGATTTACTTTCACTTCTTTTATAGACATGGCCACCTTTTTCTCCTGTTCTTTCTGTCTCGTAAAACTATTGAGTATTGCAGCAATGCAGTGTGATTCTTTTTGAACTAACAATGCTTTCAAAAATCTAGTGATGTGTGCAACCATGAGTTTTCTGCAAATCATAATTCATGTGAACTCTGATTCATTTCTACTTTATTGCCCTTATTTAAGTGTCTTGGTTACTATATGTATTAGTACTAATACTTGACTGCTTTAAAGACAGTAGCTTCACAGAAATGTGTGTAATATTCTTTTGACCACAAGCAGTCTACAATAAAATTTCTGAAGTCCTGCACAATAGTGCACTCCAAATATATTGCTCGGACTTGTGACATTTTTGCAGGTCTTTGGCAATGATGCACTACTCTGATTTTTTTGGTGCTACTACCATGCAGTATCACATCCTGGTGTCTCTTTTTGTGCTCAAAAAACTGTTACCACTTCTTTAAGTCTACAGTGTCATTTGCCTAATGGGAAGACACATAGTAACTGGAAACAACTGTGAGAAGATTTTCAATATGTCTGCTTGTGTCTGTATGTGTGGATGGATATGTGTGTTCGTGTGCGAGTGTATACCTGTCCTTTTTTCCCCCTAAGGTAAGTCTTTCCGCTCCCGGGATTGGAATGACTCCTTACCCTCTCCCTTAAAACCCACTTCCTTTCGTCTTTCCTTCTCCTTCCCTCTTTCCTGATGAGGCAACAGTTTGTTGCGAAAGCTTGAATTTTGTGTGTATGTTTGTGTTTGTTTGTGTCTCTATCGACCTGCCAGCGCTTTCGTTTGGTAAGTCACCTCATCTTTGTTTTTATAGATAATTTTTCCCACGTGGAATGTTTCCCCCCCTCTCTCTCTCTCTCTCTCTCTCTCTCTCTCTCTCTCTCTCTCTCTATATATATATATATATATATATATATATATATACATACTGTCTGGAAAGTCAGAAATCAGAATGAGTTACAAATATAGCTTGTTAGGAACAAATTCTCCACCAAACAATGCAAACCCCAGAAAAAATCAAATTAGCTGAACTGAAGTTGAAATACAGCCTACATTTTTACATAGTGCAAATAATTAAGCTGTGTAATTATGAAGCAGAAGGTGGTGTGTGTGTGTGTGTGTGTGTGTGTGTGTGTGTGTAAAATGTAAATGTTGAGGAACAGCAGCTTTGGTCGCATGTGAATGTGTAAATTGTGTACAACTGTTTTTACACTTTGCATTTTATGAGAGGAGACCACCCACACAAAGAAAAATTCCACTAAGGTACCAGTTCCTCCTAACTTGAGCAGAGTAGTTAAGGAAAGAGTCTTTGTTAGGAAAGCTACTTATCATTCGAAGACTACTTTATAATCTTTGTACTAGCTGTCCTTCAGAAAACATCCACAGTGCATATTCTTCTGAAGTCTATGTTAATTGTGATCTTAGAATTGACTTCGTTTTCTTACTTTTTAAAAATTCTAGAACTTTAAAAATTTAAAATCTGATAACATTTTATTTGTGCTTATGCTTTTAAGGCATTGTTTTAAAAACTTGCATACAGTAAACACATAGTAAGTTGTTATCCACTCCGCTTCACAATGGCCTTAGTACCCCCCCCCCCCCCCCTTTTTTTCCCTCATTTCCTGTAACCCTCTCTTCCATAATCCATATATAAATAGCACACGGCAGAATTTTAATTTTAGTCTCACTTAACATGTGCTGATGTGATGGATTCATTCACATTTTATAAGATTTTATAATGTTTCAGAATGCTTAACTGGAATTGTTATGTATCGTGACAAAGCTTTTAATGAATTAATCACATCTAAAGGTGGCAGTCAAGTGCTGAAAATGGTAATGTGAACATAGTAAATTTTAAGCTGTCTTGGACATAGTAAATTTTAAGCTGTCTTGGACATAGTAAATTATTATATAGATGTTTTAAAGCTCACATACCTTGATCGGGCAACAAGTCAATTTTTTAAAAAATTCTTTCATGCATCACATTCCTCTTTCTTCACTGTACAGTGTGTTTCTAAATTCACATTTGCTCTTTGAGGTCTGTAATATGGACAAGTACATATTATTTTGAATATGAACTCTTGTCCTATTACATATGGTTTCCATCCTGCAGTAACAAAAGGGTAAAATAATGTATTCTACTCTCTCACATCTACTTTGTGATTCTGCAATATTAATTCATTGTGAATTTCTTAATTGTCACATATACAACCAGTTGATGTGATAACAATGCCCATTACTAAAGGACAGTCGAAGCAGACAGTATAACTGTGTGACATTTTATACTTGCTATTGTATCATTTACTGACTTTCAACATACTCTTCTACTGCTATACCTGGATGAGAATAACAAACTAAGTAAGACTAGTTGTATATGAGACAGATATCATAGCAACTTCCAGTCAGAGACTGTACTGCATTCCTACTCTTATTCTGTTTACGGTTGATGTATGACTCTGCTTCCTCAGGTAGTGGTTAATACAGTCAGTTGTAGACAACACTTGCAGCTGGGAAAGTAAATGTTGTGATTCATTTTCATTGTGTAATTCATTTCTTTGTCCAACATATTCATTATGCACAGCAGATTGTTGGAAGTTAACAGCAAAAGTGTGCAGAAAAATGTTGTGGTTATTGCAAACACAAAAAGTGAACATAATAATGCATATTAACAGGAACCAATTGAAAATATTCGGTATGGAACTGTGTACCTATTGATGCCAGAGCCTTCTTCTGTGTGTGAGTAATGAAGAAGCAACAGTGTCATCTTTTTCCGTTCTCGACTGCTCCAGTATCAAACACTTTGTTATTCTAATTCAGCTGTACAATGGTCATTATAGTGGCATGCACATAAGAAGGTGCATGGTGGGACTGCATGCAGTGGAAAGGAGCATTGTACCACGTGACACTACAGCCATTACTGCCATTCTGCTGCCTCTGCCTGTAGAATGTGCTTTGGGATGTACATAAAACATTTGGTGTTGATTTTCGAGTTAGTTTACGTATGATGAGAGTACTTAGCCACTGCAGTGTTCATTATGGGTGGTATAAAGCAAATACAAAAGTATTATATTAAAAAGCAGCAGCGATAGTTTTCTGAGCATATAAATTGTACAAGGGGGAATCAGAAGCAGAAATAGCGACTCAGTCCAGCATTCACCGCTGCGTTGCTGGTTACCAGGGTAGCCAGTGGCTGGAGTGTGAAGCATGGGACAATGACAGAGAGCACACTGGGAGTACTGTGAAGTATTCTTCATCTCTTTCTGTGCAGAGTGTATCATGCAGTCACTTTCTTCCATGCACACAACTTTAGAATGGGGCATTGCTACCAAGTTAGCTTAATGGTTGTAATTGTAATGATTACCAGGGTTGAAATTATTGTTACTCTTTCATCCAAAAGAAGAGTGAGATAAATTACTTCATTTGTTCCTGTAGCATGGAAATGATCCTTTCCAGACATGAGTTTCTGTTCAAAATGATATATTCTCAGCCTCCAGTAGAAGCCCTCAAAATGCGTAATGAGAATTAATGAAGGCATCTTGCATTCTTACTGTATTTCTTTTCAAACCATTCCCAATCACACATACCCAACCATCCAAAGATTTTCTTTGATTTTTCATGTATTTTGTACATAACATGAGTAGCCTTTGGCTACAGAAGAGTGTACAAGCCAAGTCGTTCACATTTAATCTGTATGTGTAAATGGGTGTTAGAAAGCAAAAACTCAAAGAAAAAGATTAAGAATAAAAAATATTGTGTTATTACATAATTTACATTGTTTATGACAAAGTACAGTTTTTAATTTATTTATATTCTAGCATGCATATCTCATCTTACTTTCCATTGTTTCAACATTATTATTGGGTTTTATTTGCCTGTGAACTGCTTTATGTGTTTGTAAAATATACTGATAAGCCAAAACATTATGACTGCTGCTCACTGCGACTTTGTATGCAGCCTGGTGGTGTTGCAGGCACGTGACACGATAACAAAAGTACGCAAGTGGAGCAGACACGGACAAGGGATCACCCTAGCAAAAGATATGGGCTGCAAATGGGGAAATCCATTGAGATAAGCAACTTTGACAAAGGGCAGATTATTATTATGCAGAGTTTGTGAATGAGTATCTTGAAAATGACAAATCTGGTCAAATGTTCACATACTAGTATTGTGAGTATTTATGGAAAGAGATAGAAGAACAGTGAAACTACCACTAGGTGCTAAATGCTTGGACATCCATGACTCTTCACAGAACATGGGTTTCAGATGCTTGTCTGCTCTGTAAAATAGGATAGATGATGATCTGTGGCATTTCTGGTGAAAGAGCACAATTCTAGTGCACACAACAAGTGTTTTGGAGCACGCCATTCATCGTGCATTGTTAACGTGGGGCTCCGCAGCAGACCACGCATATGTATTCACAAGTTGACCTTATTACATTGTCAGTTATGATTGCAGTGGGCGTGGGACCATTGGGATTCGACTGTCAATCAATGGAAATGTGTTGGCTCTTCAGGTGAATCATATATTTACTATATTAGGTCAGCGGTTGTCTCCACAAATGCCATCATTGAAATGAACAGCAGCCTGAAATATGCAGTGTACCATGGACTCAGGGTAATGGGAGCAGTATTATGCTATGGGAGACATTCTCCTGCCCTTGCATGGGACCTGTGGTAGTAATCGAAGACATGCTGATGACTGCAAACACCTGCACCCCTTTGTGTTTGATGTCTTCTCTGACTGTGATGTCCTCTTTCAGCGGTATAATTGTCCATGTCTTGGAGCCTGAAACATGCTACAACAGTTTTAGGAGCACTGTAGTGAACTCACATTGATGTCTCGGTGACCAAATTTGCGTGGTGTAAATCCTACGGAACCTATGTTGGTTGTATCGGGCAACATTACCATGTACACAAATCAGAGGCCCATTATTTACACGAATTACATGACTTGTGTGTAGACATGTAATGCCGCATACCTCCCCAAACCTACCAACAAACTGTTGAATCCCTGATACACAGGATCAGTGATGTATTTTGTTCCAAAGCAGACAAACAAGCTATTAAGCAGATGGATGCAATGCTTTGGCTCATCAGTGTATATTTGTTTATCCTTATGAATGTGTGTAAAGTGATTCTGTTTTTTTGTGTGTGTATTCTGGTGTTTTCTGTGTGTAAAACAAGGGATACTCATTGATAAACAGGTGGCATTCATTGAAATATACTGGTAAAGATTTACATGAAATGCTGGAATTATATACACAAAACAGAACAACTTGCATACATAAGAATAAAAGTAATGTATTTTCCAAACAACTTGCCCATTATATTATGTATACATATTTTTTTCCATTTTTTTAAAGCCCACTTGTGTTCTTCCAGTTGAGCATATTTTTATTTATTCTTCTTCCATTATACCCTGTAAACGTCTATATTTGTATCTAATAAATTTACTTTATTAGTTGCATGCTGTCACATGATTCAAAACTGCGCTGTGATATTGTGGACCTTTATTACACTCTTTATGGAACTCGTCGGCCTGTGTGCCTGCCCATACCTGAGCTTGCCTCGGTCCTCACAATAAAGCCTGAAAAAAAAAGTAGTCCTGTTATGGAGAAAGAGGTAAAACCCATTTTCTGCCAATGCTTTTTATATTTTGTGTGACTTGTATTATAAGGATATCTTGTTTCAAAATGAGCACTCTGTGTATCTTTTTTAAAATCATTAATTTGCCTGTTGTCGGTTCATTCAGTAAAATTCTGATACTAAATATGGCTATTGTACTTTGAAATTGTGTTTGCCAATAAATATACCTGTTGTTTGGTTACCATGGTGCACAGAATATATGGATGTTTAAACAGGTAAAACTACCAATACAGACTGTACCATTTGTGATGGGAGGTGTACTAGAAACACCACACCCTACTGGAGTGAAACGCAAAAGTTCATCTCCTATGAGAGAAACAGAGGTATTGACAGATGATAATCTTGGATTGGTCACTGTAGAAATTGTTTCTGGAGAAGAAGGGAGCAAAGTTCGAGTGAAGGTAATAGTAAAAGATTCATGTATTTTCTTTAATTTAAAACAGTAAGGACATATGTAAGCATTTCTTTCTTTTGTCTAAAGCTTTATAAAGAAATTTAATTAAAATAATTTTACGGTTCTGCAAGAGTTGGGTAGCAACCTATCATGCAATGACCATCCCATTCCAGACCTCACATGCTAGCTTTTATGTTCCTATTGTAGGGATACAAATGTTATTTAGAAACCAGTTTTTAAAAAATGCTCATTGGGGGAACATGACACTAAGTGCATGACAGCTATTTCCACATAACAGCTTACAGTAAGTTATATAACCTTGTAAGGCATGTACTGCCTCACAAATTGTAAGATGAATCTTTGGTGAAACCATAGTGTCTTGCTAATTGTCACCCTACTGCATTATCATTTTTGCCTTATTGAAAAGCAACTTGATGCATCTCAGTTATGATTTCTAAGCATCAAAGTACAGAGATGTGGAACTCTTTTTGAATAAGTTGCCTCTGCTCGATTATGTTCTGCACCAGGGTGACCAGGAAAAATTCACCCAGGGAGAAGATGTATAGTCCTTGGTAGTCACTTTGCATTTCTGTGAACTCTGAAGCAAACTTTCAGTTCTCTTTCATACCTGTATGCAAACAGTTTCTTTTTTGGCGCATGTTTATGTTGAATCTCTGTTTGCAAATTGTGAACATATTTTGGTACTCTTTTAGCATTCCTATAGGCCTGTTGTTTGTTGCTGTAGCAAACTCGTTTAATTGCATGATTTCCACCATCATACAACTAATTACTACCCCACTAGCAGTAAGATAGTGTAACACTGGCACAATATGATAAGAGCAGCACTTATGTGCCACAATACAATCTGAACAGTGGCACAACTGTTAATGTCATTTGGTCTCCATACCACAGTCTTGCAGGATATCGGTACATCGTCTGCTGAAATGGTCTACAGGGAAACACTATGGCTTCTGTCAGAATTTTTAATGCTACGACAATTCCCCTCTGCACAGGAACTGCTGTTTCTACTGTAGTAGGTGAAACATCTAATCTCCAAGCTTCATCCTACACTGACATCCCGCCACAGAGAAAGCAACGTTTTTCTCCATGAAGACTTACAAAAGTGTTCAGATATAATGTTGAAGAAAGATGTTATTCACACCCCACTTCAATTGCCTTACACCTGCTCTTACCAAGTTTTAGCATATTCTAAAAATTCTGTACAGCAGTGAACTGACACCCGTGTTGCTTGAAAGGGTAAAACTGGTGTACCTTTTACCTGCTGGCAACCTGCCAGTTCAGTGCTATTCCCATTCACCTCCTTATGTAACGAGCAACATCATTGAACTGCAGACAGCAACAATGGTAATGCCAACATCACCTAGCCAGGCCAGCCTTCAAGTTCCACAACTTCTGATGCGTGTTGGTGCATGTGCTGGTGAACACATTGCATGTCATTGACTTGTGAGGCAGACTTTTAGTTTCCTTTGGTACATGTATGCAAACAGTCTCTTGTTTGGTGCGAGTTAATGACAAATCTATGTTGGCAGGTTTGAATAAATTTTGGTTCTCATTTAGCATTCTTATATGTGTGCTATTTATTATTGTAACATTACTCACATATGATCACAAAATTGAATATTTTAAGTACTTAATTGAGTGGTCTGTTCTTCTGCCATTCTTATTCACTTTTAAACATATCAAAATAGTTTGAAATCACAATAAGCATTGCCACAACCTCCACTCCTGCAACCAGCAGTGCTATCTTCACCACCAGCAAGTGAGAGAGAACAAAAACAATAATAATCTTCCATGAATCCAACATAATCCATATTTAAAAGTAATCATAATGCATGTATGCCGGCATATACCAAATTCCCTGTGAATGTGGGAAGACTTATATCGGACAAACAGTATGCACCATCGAAGATCGTTGCTGAGAACATCAAAGGCACACTCGACTGAAATATCCAAATAAGTCGGCGATAGCAGAGGACTGTTTGTCCGAGAAACATGAAATGGATTATGAGCATACCAAGATCCTGGTTCAGACCTCTAAATATTGGGACAGCGTTATAAGGGAGGCTATCGAAATTCGCACCAGGGAAGATCTTATCAACCGTGATTGCGGCTACAATCTCAGCAAGGCTTGGGACATGGCATTGAATGTAATTAAGAAGACTCTCAGCAAGAAGTATGAACTGGCGGCCAGGGTGGACGTAGCAAGCACATCGACGCTATGACAGATTCCGACGCCCATGTCTTCGCGACCGCCGGTGTGCGGGGGCGGGCGGCGAAGAGAGCGGCCCGCGGGGGGAGGGGATTTAAATCGGCCGCCTGCCCTCAAGAGCTCAGTTCGTCAGCGCACCTAACGATGGCGACATGCCTGATCGCCGAAATATTGTGCCCGTTGGACACTATGAACCGGCAGTATACCCGTGGACTGTTCAAGCATGAAATTTGTTGTTAACAATCCATTTCAGTTTGAGGGTAACAGAGATATTTACAAATACAACACTAGAAGAAAAACTAATCAGCACATTCCAGTCATTCATTAATATGATTCATAGAACTGGCTAGATAACATCAGGTTTGTTAATAATCTATTCATCACTCATCTCTCCCTTTACAATCAGATATTACAGTCTAACACGTTTTTGCCATGACCCCAAATAAATGATAACATTGCACAAAATTAGCAAAATTATTTTTACATTTAGTACACAATTTTATCCTCAGAATAAATCAGATATTTTTATGTTCAAGTATATATTTTGGTGTTATGTAACTTTGAAAATGTATTCCAAGCTTTAAGTAGTTGAATGGCTTTCATTGTTGTTATAAACTGTTTATCAGTTCTATTGTATTTTACGTATTATTTGCCTATATCTAATCCTCTTTTGTATCATAAACCAGAAATTTATCTGAAAATGATTCCAAGTTTAGAACTGACATAGGAATAACAGCTGACAATACAATGCATGTTTGATATTTCTATGAAACAACACTAATGAATAGTTTTCTTTGATACTTTGTTGTCTGTACCCTGAGAATCATTTTTCAAATCATAATACTAAACAGATGTCATGACAGAGTGTGGTAATTGTTATGTCACTGAAAGAGGAACTCTCCAATCTTGTATCTCTGTATGATGTAGTTTGTTGGCAGAAAGTAAGAGAAAATATTGCATGTAATTCATGTAGAAACTCATTTCACATTTTTCAGTTTGCAAAAATCCTGTATGGTATGACTGCAGCAATTCTTTTGAGCAGAATTCTTGAAGATTCAAATTGTTTATACAAGTATACTTGCATTTTGTGTGCCCATCTTTTAGTAAATCATCTCATGGTAAATTACAATTGAAACAATAAGGGCTCTTGACTTTAGGTAGTTAGAAAATAACTGATTTAACTTTGCCTGGCTGTGGAATGTGTACCAATATTAGTCAGCTGTGCCCAATAAACTATTTATGGTGCAACAGATGTTACCAGTGATGTGTGGTTGTTGGTACTGTTGCTGCTGTCATCATTGTCTTCTGTCTTACGATTGCTTTGATGCATTTGAGCCTCCTTACTGCAGTCAAGCTTTGGTCTTCCTCTGTAATTTGCGCCCTCACACTACAGTACATTACAACATTGATGACTCCTTAATGCCTCAGGACATGTTCTATAAAACAATCCTGTCTTTTAGTAAAGTTGTACCACAAATTTCTTTTTTTTTCCTGTTTGATTTGGTATCCCCTCATTATTTATCTGATCTACTCATCTATTCATCAGCATTGTTGTGTAGCTCACATGTCGAAAGATTCTGTTCTCTTCTTGACTGAACTGTTGTATCACCTACATTTCCTTCCACACAATGCTACACTTCAAACAAATAACTTCAGAAAACCCCTCCTAACTCTTAAATTTACATTTGATATTAACAGATTTCTCATTTTCAGAACATTTCATTGCTGTCCGCCCCTGGTAGCTGAGTGGTCAGCGCGACAGACTGTCAATCCTAAGGGCCCGGGTTCGATTCCTGGCTGGGTCGGAGATTTTCTCTGCTCAGGGACTGGGTGTTGTGTTGTCCTAATCATCATCATTTCATCCCCATCGACGCGCAAGTCGCCGAAGTGGCGTCAAATCGAAAGACCTGCACCAGGCGAGCGGTCTACCCGACGGGAGGCCCTCGTCACACGCCATTTCATTGCTGTTGCCAGTCTGCATTTTGTATCCTCTCTACCTCGGCCATCTTCAGGTGTTTTGCTGTGCCAATAACAAAACTTATCTACTTCTTTTAGTGGCTTTATTTAATCTTTGTTGTTATTCATCTTACAACCCAGTTTTGTAACATTATGTTATGTACCTGTGGTAATATGCGGTCAATAGCAGCACTTCTGTCGAATCTGACTGAAAAGTGGTTTCTGAAGTAGGCTATTTTAAATAATAGGATCTGCACCAGTTTGCAGTTCAAACACTTTAATTGAACTGTGATGTTGAATAACCTACACATTATGGTCAGATATTGTGTCATCAAACATAGTTTATGCACAGATGAAATTAGTCACATACTGCACTTGGTTGATGTCCTATAATGACAATAGTTCGAGAGCAGTAGCCTAACATAGACATAATTGAACACAATAATTAACATGTAGTCAATAAATCATTAACATACTGCCTAATTACACTGTCCTTCCAACTAGGTAGTAATATCATAACGAATGCACTATGCACAGTAAGTATAATTTGAAAGTAACACAGTTCATGGTCCATGACTATTGTCACAGTTTGCAGAATGCATTATTGAAGATTAAAAAAGTTCATGAGATTAATTGCAAGTTCACAATCAGTCATTAAAAACAGTCACTGAATTACAGAATGATCTGGATGCAAAAGTTAGATAAAACTCTGCACCTTCTGCAGACTGACTAAAATTACTTCTGAAATTTTCCTTTTATAAGTTTTCAATAATTAAAATTACATTCAGCTATTGTTACTTGCTGTATTTCCATTTGTTACAGTTAAAGATTTCCATTTCTGAATAACTGAATAGTGGAATAAGATTTGTTTTGACTGTGGACTATTAGATAAAATAATAATTTCCATTAAATTATGTTAGCTAGCTTTGCGAAAATATGGAATTCTATTTCAAAAACAATGCTTTAACTGTGAATGCTAATTACTCTGTAACTAAATGTGTTCAAAAGTTACTATGATATTTTCAACATTAGCTATGTATTTGCTTCATTTGTGTTCATATATTTTTGATTTACTTTATCCGGATGTTTGTTATTGCGTGTGTGTTTACACATGAACAATCATAATGAAGTGTATGTTACTGGTATTCGTGATCATCATGGTTTTGGCAAAAGGAATGTAATAAATACTAAAGTTAAGTTAGAAAAGCCTGTGGCAATATTTGAGATTTTTGGTACTGTGTACATCATAAAAATAACACTATCAAAGATAAAAATGGTGGTAGGAAGAAAAACATAACGGGGAGAAAGAATCCTGTGTTTAGTTACAGTTTCAAGGTGGCATCCATTCTGACCAAATGCTCTTGCAAGTCCTTTACCATCTGTGACAGAATTATAATGTGATTGGAAAACCACAAAAATTTAATTTCTTCTGCCTGAACTTTAATCCTCTCTCCAAATTTCTTCTTGGTTTCCTTTATTTCTTGCTCAGTCTACAGATTGGATAATATCAGCTATGCAGGCTATAACCCTGTCTCATTATCTTGTCAGTTACTGCTTCTCTTTCATGTTCTTTGACTTTGATAACTGCGATGTGGCTTGTGTACAGATCGTAGATAACCTTCTCCCTCCTGTATTTTATCCTTGCTACCCTCTGAACTTCAAAAAGTCATTCCAGTTTACACTGTTAAAAGCCACCTACAAATGCTCTGAATGTTACATTTTTTTCAGTGTGTCTTGTATGATAAGTATTCCCTCACATTTTCCTACAATCCTCCGGAACCCAAACTGATCTTCTCTGGGGTCAGGTTTTACCAGTTTTTTCAGTCTTTTGTAAGTAATGTGTGTCATTATTTTGCAACCATAACTTATTAAACTGATGGTTTAGTAATATGGTTATAATAGAGAGAAACATTCCACGTATGTGTGGATGGATATGTGTGTGTGTGCGCGAGTGTATACCCGTTTTTTTTTCCCCCTAAGGTAAGTCTTTCCGCTCCCGGGATTGGAATGACTCCTTAGCCTCTCCCTTAAAACCCACATCCTTTCGTCTTTCCCTCTCCTTCCCTCTTTCCTGATGAGGCAACAGTTTGTTGCGAAAGCTTGAATTTTGTGTGTATGCGTGTTTGTTTGTGTGTCTGTCGACCTGCCAGCACTTTCATTTGGTAAGTCACATCATCTTTATTTTTCCTGATGGTTTAGTAATATTCACAATGGTCAGCACCTGCTTTCTTTGAAACTGGAATTATTACATTCCTCTTGAAGTGTGATGATATTTCACCTTGCTTATATATGTTGCATACTAGGTGGATTATTTTTACCAGGAATCTTACTGATTCTGAGACAATGTCTTCTGTTCCAGGTGCTTTTTTTTCCGCTTAAAACTTAAGTGCTCTGTTAAATTCTCCTCATAACATCGGATCTCTTATCTCACCTTCATTTACTTTCTTTTTTGTTTACATAATGTTGTCTTCAAGTTCATTTCCTTTGTGTAGCTCTTCTATATGTTCATTATTTCCACTTTCACCCTTCACTTCTTCACTGCTACTGGCTTGCCATCTGCCCTCTTAATGTTCATACAGATACATCTTTTTCCCCAAAATTTTCTTTAATTTTCCTGCAGGCAGCATCTAACTTCCCTTGGGTCATTCATTCTTCTACAAATTTGTATTTCTTTGCTAGCCTTAACTGTTGTGCCATTTTGTAGTTCCTGCCAATCTCTCCTTTTAGATGTCTTTATTCCCATTTCTTGCTTCATTTGCTGTGTTTTTGTATTTCTACTTTTTTTACTTAAATTCGGTTTACCATGTGTTATCTAAGATTTTTACTAGCTGTTGTCCTTTTACATATTTGATTCTCTACAACCTTCACTATTTCATCCCTCAAAGCTACCCATCTGTCTTGCATTGTTCTCCTGTTCCTTGTTCTAGTAAATAATTGTCTAGTGCTTAAACTGAACTGCATACAACTTCTGTTCTTTTAACTTATCTGGATCCCATCTCCCCAATTTCCTAACTTTCTGAAACTTCTTCAGTTTCAATCTGCAGCTCATAACCAATAAACTATGGTCATAGTCCACATTTACCAGTGGAAATGTTCTGTACTGTAGATGTTGTATTGAATCCTCTGTCTTACTCTTTTATAATCTGTCGGAAATCTTTTGGTGTATCCAACCTTTTCCTCATAGACAATCTTCTTTCATAATTCTTCAACCCAGTCTTAATCATGATTAAACTGTGCTATGCGCAAAATTCTACCAGGCACTGTCCCTTTTCATTCGTTTACTCTTTACTCAGACTTCAAAGAGAATTCAGTAATGCCAGTTTCAAAGAAAGCAGGTGATGACAGGTGTGAATATTACCAAACTGTCAATTTAGTAAATCACGGTTGCAAAATACTGACATGAATTCTTTAAAGAAAAATGGAAAAACTGGCAGAAACCAAGCTTGGGTGACATCAGTTTGTATTCCAGAGAAATGTAGGAACACATAAGGCAATACTTATACACATAAGGAAATACTTATCTTAGAAAATACTAAAGCGAATTCTTTACAGACGAATAGAAAAACTGGTAGAAGCCGACCTCAGGGAAGATCAGTTTGGATTCCGTAGAAATATTGGAACACTTGAGGCAATACTGACCCTATGACTCATGTTAGAGCTAGATTAAGGAAAGGCAAACCTACGTTTCTAGCATTTGTAAACTTAGAGAAAGCTTTTGACAATGTTGACTGGCATACTCTATTTCTAATTCTGAAGGTGGCAGGGGTAAAATACAGGGAGCGAAAGGCTATTTACAATTTGTACAGAAGCCAGATGGCAGTTATAAGAGTCGAGGGACACGAAAGGGAAGCAGTGGTTGGGAAGGGAGTGAGACAGGGTTGTAGCCTCTCACCGATGTTATTCAATCTGTATATTGAGCAAGAAGTGAAGGAAACAAAAGAAAAATTTGGAGTAGGTATTAAAATCCATGGAGAAGAAATAAAAACTTTGAGGTCCGCCGATGACATTGTAATTCTGTCAGAGACAGCAAAGGACTTGGAAGATCAGTTGAACGGAATGGATAGTGTCTTGAAAGGAGGATATAAGATGAACATAAACAAAAGCAAAATGAGGATAATGGATTGTAGTCGGGTGATGCTGAGAAAATTAGATTAGGAAATGAGACACTTAAATTAGTAAATGAGTTCTGCTATTTGGGGAGCAAAATAACTGATGATGGTCGACATAGAGAGGTTATAAAATGTAGACTGGCAATGGCAAGGAAAGCGTTTCTGAAGAAGAGAAATTAGTTAACATCGAGTATAGATATAAGTGTCAGGAAGCCGTTTCTGAAAGTATTTGTATGGAGTGTAGCCATGTATGGAAGTTAAACATGGACGATAAATAGTTTGGATAAGAAGAGAATAGAAGCTTTTGAAATGTGGTGCTACAGAAGAATGCTGAAGATTAGATGGGTAGATCACATAACTAATGAAGAGGTATTGAATAGGATTGGGGAGAAGAGAAATTTGTGGCACAACTTGACTAGAAGAAGGGATCGGTTGGTAGGACATGTTCTGAGGCCTCAAGGGATCACCAATTTAGTATTGGAGGGCAACGTGGAAGGTAAAAATCGCAGAGGGAGACCAAGAGATGAATACACTAAGCAGATTCAGAAGGATGTAGGTTGCAGTAGTTACTAGGAGATGAAGAAGTTTGCACAGGATAGAGTAGCATGGAGAGCTGCATCAAACCAGTCTCAGGACTGAAGACCACAACAACAACAGAAGATAGGTCAAGAAAAGGTAATCTGACATCTCTAGCATTTGTAGGCTCAGTGAAAGGTTTTGACAGTGTTGAATGAAATACTCTTTTTGAAATTCTGAAGATAGCAGGGATAAAATACAGTGAGTGAAAGGCTATTTACAACTTTTACAGAAACCAGACAGCAATTATGAGAATCGAGGGGTGTGAAGGGGAATCAATGGTTGAGAAGGGGGGTGAGACAGTGTTGTAGCCTAGCATTGATGTATATTGAGGAAGCAGTGAAGGAAAGAAAAGAAGAATTTGGAGTAGGAATTTTAAAGTTTAGGGAGAAGAAATAAAAATTTTGAGGTTAGCCGATGACATTGTAATTCTGTCAGACACAGCAAAGGACTTGGAAGAGCAGTTGAACAGAATGGACACTGTTTTGAAAGGAGGATGTAAGATGAAAATCAACAAAAGCAAAACAATGGTAATGGAATGTAGTCGAATCAAATCAGGTGATGCTGAGGTAATTAGATTAGGAGTCAAGACACTTAAAGTAGTATATGATTTTTGTTAATTGGGCAGAAAAACAACTGATGATGGCCAAAGTAGAGAGGATATAAAATGTAGACTGGCAATGGCAAGAAAAATAGATACAAGTTGTAGGAAGTCTTTTCTGAAAGTATTTATATGGAGTGCAGCCATGCATGGAAGTGAAATATGAATGATAAACAGCTTACGCAAAAGAAGAATAGTAGCTTTTGAAATGTAGTGCTACAGAAGAATGCTGAAGATGAGGTGGGTAGGTCACATAACTAATGGGGAGGTAGTAAACAGGATTGAGGAGAAAAGAAATTTGTGGCACAACCTGACTAGGAGGAGGAATTAGTTCGTAGGACACATTCTGAGAAATCAAAGGATCATCAATTTAGTATTAGAGGAAAGTGTAAGGGGTAAAAATTGTAGAGGGCGGCCAAGAGATGAATACAGTAAGCAGATTCAGAAGGATGTAAGTTGCATAGTTATTCAAAGATGGAGAGACTTGCACACGATAGAGTAGCATGCAGAGCTTCACCAAACCAGTCATCAGAGTGAAGCCCATAACACTCACCCTAGTCCATGTTCTTCTCCTGTTTTTACCTTTCTACTATTGAATTCCAATTGCTCATCACAGATTTTCATCTCCTTTAATGATCTGAATATTTTGTATCATAGTACATTCTTTCAACCTTTTCATCATCTGCAGAGGTAGTATTACGTGAACCTATTACTGTGGTAGTCATTGGCTTTGTATCTGTCTCTGCTACCATAATGCCCCCACTATGCTGTTAATAGTAGGTCGTACACATTAATATTTATTTTTCCAATTATTTGACTTACTCCTGTTTGATTTTGTGTGGGTAAATCTGTACTCGTGTGTCCATAAGTCTTGTTGTTCCTGCCAACACACTCTTGGTAATTCTCATTATATCAAACTTCACCTTATCTGTTTCTGTTTTTAAATTTTGTAACCTTCCTAACCAATTAAGGGAGCTAACTTTCTCCCCAATAATACCCAAAACATCAAATTTTTTCTTCCTGATGACAACATGTTTTTGAGTTGTCCATGCTTGCAGATCAGAATGAAGACTATTTTCCTGCAGAACATTTTATCCAGAAGGATACCATCATCATTAAACCATGCAGAGATATGTGTTATAAGAAAATAGAATAGCTGTAGTTTCTGCTTCTTTCACCCATTCACAGCAACAACATTGCAAGGTCATGTTGTCCGAATATTACAAGGCCCCACATCACTCAATTATCCAGAGTGTTGCGCCTACAGCTACTGAAAAGTCTGCTGTCCCTATTCAGGAACCACATGTTAGCCAGGCCTCTCAACAGATATCCATCTGGTGTGGTTGCATCTATGGTACTGTTATTTGTTTTAGTGAGGCATGCAGTCCATCCGATCATGGTGAGAAATCATAAAATATCACGTATACTTTTACTGTAGATTACTATTGTACTATTGTGGGTTAATAATAGCATCAGATGTGACCTATTTAGCTCAGTAAATAATATAATGACTATAAATAACCATTTTCCACATAGCCTAACCTCCTTACTGTTGCTATAGTTGTGGTAAGTTACAATATATCCACATATGAGATGAAGTTAGTCACCATTAGATATGTATAACAACACCAAGTGTGGCTACATTGAATGTTTGTAAAGTATTTATAAAAAAAATTTGTTGGAATAAGCCTTCCAAAATGTTTTATATGGTTATATTTTTTCTGTGTTCTTACTTTCAAAAATTCACCTCAGATTTGTGCATAACACCAAACAAAACAGACTTATGATGTTACTTTGTTAGCAGCCTGTGCAAGAAGTTTTATAAGGAAGCACTGCCCCTCCTGTACAATTTTCAACTTCTCTCTGTTACCAAATTAACTATTCCGTGATGCTTCAGGGTGTGCCCTATCAATGAAGCCATTCTTTTAGTCAAGTTTGAAAGCTTCTGTTCTCTTTCTGTCCGTACTGTTTATTATTCATGTTTCACTTCCACATACATCAACAACATAGAAAAATATGGTGGAACCTTGCATGACGAGCATAATTTGTTCCAGAATCTTACACATAGTGTGAAGCAGTCGTTAAGTGAAACAGTTTATCCCATGTAAATTAACATAAAATACAATAATGTGGTCCACGTGGACAAAGTACTGAAAGCTTTATCTGATTTATGACATTCATTCAAAGAAAGTTATACATACATTATCATGTACTTTATTATTCAGGTTACATAACTAATTCTTTTTTACTAGGAAGCTACCTCTAGTCATTTGTTTCTCCCAACAACTCTTGAACATGCAACACAGCATTATTGTCAGATAAATTTGTAGTGCCTGTAGCCACTGCTTTATTGGGGGTGATTATTTTGAATGTATGGTGCAGCTGATTCCCAAGCTTTCAGCATTTCTCATATTGCATCAGAAGATTGCTGCTTTGCTGTTACTGCCTCCTCCTGCTCCTGCTCCTGCTCCTGCTCCTCCCACCCTCCTCCCCCCTGAAGAACTCCTGTCCACAACTTGCTGCTGTGAAACACATTGGAACACCATAAGCTATTCAGTGGTCATTTCTTGGCTGTGATCTTCCACAAGCTCATCAGTATCATTGTTATCCACTTGTAGTCCAATGCTCATGGCCAAAGACGCAATCTTGTTGACTACAGGCTCCACAGGTACTGACTCAATGCCTCAGAGTCATATTTGACAACACACTCGGCCAAAGCTTCTTCCAAGCAGAAGTGAGAGTTCTCTTGGTAAACCCTTTCCATGCCTTTTCAATCATCTTGATGCGGACAACAAAGTTGAAGTGATACTTCCAAAACTCTCTGAGAGTGAGATTGGTAGCTCAGTCAACTCAAAGCAATGCTCAAAGAGAGCTTTGGTGTAGAGCTTCTTAAAGTTAGAAATAATCTGCTGGTCCTTAGGCTGGAATAACATTGAACCTGCTCTTCTGGCCTTTATGCTTCTTGGAGGGTCATGGAGGTTTTGACTGGGAAACAAGCAGTGCTTTCATGCTCAAATCACCGCTTGAATTGCCACAGAATAGGAATGTGACACAGTCTTTCATTGGCTTGTGACTGGACAACACATTCTCCTCTACTGTTACAAAGGTACGCTTCGGCATCTTTTACCGGTATAGACCTGTCTCATCACAATTAAAAACTACCAGAATCTACAAGCATCTTGAAGGTGCTGATGAAGTTCTCTGCCCCATTTGTGTTGGACATGGCTGCTTTGTCGTGCCTCTCAATGCTGTGGATGCCGGTTCTTCTTTTCAACTTCTCGAACCACTCACGACCTCACTTAAACACACACTTCATCCATTGATGATCCAGGTGTCTTCTTAAAAAGGTTGGCAAAAATCATTCTCGCCTTCTCACAAATAATGTTTTCATTAATAGTGTCGCCTTGCAATGCCTTTGCAATTGTCTGTATAAATAGCAACCTTTCGACATCATCCAGAGTACAGAACCGGTGTTTAGATACTCTTGTCACTCCCTTTGAAGCATCTGTCTCCTTAATCTTGTCCTTGTTCTTGAAGATAATTCAAATAGTTGATGAAGACCGATTGTATGTGCAATGCTCACACCACATATGTGTTTTTCAATTATTTTACTTTCAATTCTAAGATCATTTTCTTTCTCTTATGGTTATCTTCTGGCTTTATCTTCAGGGACATTTCTATGAAGGTTATTAAAATTTGCACAAAAAAAAAAAAACCTCTGTGTAAACACAAGTTTAGAAAAATGTGTGATGATAAGCTGCACTAACATGGTAGCGGAAACAGTGCTATACCCAGACTGCAGTACATGCTAAAGACATTGTACGATGCTGCTGCCGATAATGAAAGGTGTTCATATTGTTGAATGTTTCCCCTGCCACATGCGAACGGCTGGTGACGTAACACTAAATTATTGTCACTCATTATGCAAAACATCGATTGTTAAGTGAGTCTCTCTTTTTTTCAACTTGTTTTGGCTGTTACGCGAACTGCACATTATGGGAAGTGCTCATTAAGCGAAGTTCCACTGTACTGTCAGAAAAGACACTTAAATTTATATTTTTTAGAAAATATGTTCTTGCTATTGCCACACTGCATTTTACATCCTCATTACTTCTGTGGTCAGTCATTTTGCTGCCCAAATAGCAAAACTCACCCACCAATTCTGCATCTATTCCCCATCATCATCTGACTTTATTTAGCTACTCTCTAAATACTCTTATTTTATTTTTATTCATCTTATAACCTCTTTTCAAGGCTCTACCCAGTATGTTCAACTGAGCTTTCAAGTGCTTTTGTATCTCAGCCAGAAGTATGTTATCAGAAAATTGCAAAGTTTTTGTTTCTTTTCTGAACTGTAATTCATTTTTCAAATCTCTCCTACTGTTGTGCTTGAACAGATTTCAGAAAACAATGGTTAAACAATGTATAATAACCTTTTTATTCTCTTTCATTCATTCATTCAGAGTGTTTGTTTTTAGTTTATGGGTCCTCAGCAAGTCATTCATTCTTTGTGTTCCATAGAGCCCATTACAAAGGAGAGCCTCCAGAGATATGGAACTTGTCAGGGTATACATGAACAGAAGACAAGAAATTAATGCACAGGAATACCCCACACTTATGTAACAGGTGGGATGGTGGGATGTAAATGGGGGTCCAATTTTGCATATAAATACATACAAATTATGTTCAGTTGGGACCAGATACCAAAGAAAACAGTATACTGTAAAAGAAAAATGTTTAATAAAAAGTTCAACATTACAACAAATTATATTACAGTGCAGTATTATACATTGCAACAATATAAAATGAATTTATTATGCACTTGAAAGATCAGTTGAAGATACTGGGTAGTGCCTTCCAAAGAGGTTATAAGATGAATGTAAATGAAATAAGAGTATAAAAGTGTAGGTCCATAAAATCTAAGTCTCATCTGATGAGAATTTTGTTTTCTTTCATTGCAAAATTTCCTCATGGCATGCTAACAAATATTTTTATTCCCCATTTTTTAGCAGAAATTTGCTTTTCATTGGAGTCTATTTTGTTTAAAATTTGTAACCTATTTGCAATTTAACCGAGGCCCCTTGTCAAGTTTGCAACCATCATTTGATCTTCTGATTATTGAACTGGGTCTAAAGTAGTAGATTGTTTAGTGTTTTGCCCTTGCTCATGCATTTCTATAAGCTTATCAATTGTCAACTCCGGATTATGTGATTCCAGCAATTCTTGAACGTCATCACCGTACTCTAAATTTGTCTCTGCAAGATTGACCACTTCTTCAATCACATTATAAATTTGGATTTGGTGCTGATTTCCCCTGATTTTCAGTGGTGAAAAAATATGGACACAGTTTTTTACAGTCACTATTTAAAGTTATTTGTGAAATTTCATTCCAAGATTTCCAATAATTCTCAGAGTGTCTACAATATTGAATTGCTTCCAAAAGCCTTTAACACAGAGCTCATTGTTTTACCTCAAAGCTTCATATAGATGTTCAAACCATCATCTGTAGTAAACTGTAAATGTTATAATGACTCCCTGATCCATCGTTTGAAGCAAGCTGGTTGTATCGTTGTTGTTGTGGTCTTCAGTCCTGAGACTGGTTTGATGCAGCTCTCCATGCTACTCTATCCTGTGCAAGCTTCTTCATCTCCCAGGAACTACTGCAACCTACATCCTTCTGAATCTGCTTAGTGTATTCATCTCTTGGTCTCCCCCTTCGATTTTTACCCTCCACGCTGCCCTCCAATACTAAATTGCTGATCCCTTGATGCCTCAGAACATGTCCTACCAACCGATCCCTTCTAGTCAAGTTGTGCCACAAACTTCTCTTCTCCCCAATCCTGTTCAGTACCTCCTCATTAGTTATGTGATCTACCCATATAATCTTCAGCATTATTCTGTAGCACCACATTTCAAAAGCTTCTATTCTCTTCTTGTCCAAACTATTTATCATACACGTATCACTTCCATACATGGCTACACTCCATACAAATACTTTCAGAAACGGCTTCCTGACACTTATCTCTATACTCGATGTTAACAAATTTCGCTTCTTCAGAAACACTTTCCTTGCCATTGCCAGTCTACATTTTATATCCTCTCTACCTTGACCATCATCAGTTATTTTGTTCCCCAAATAGCAAAACTCCTTTACTACTTTAAGTGTCTCATTTCCTAATCTAATTCCCTGAGCATTACCCAACTTGATTAGACTACATTCCATTATCCTCGTTTTGCTTTTGTTGATGTTCATCTTATATCCTCCTTTCAAGACACTGTCTATTCCATTCAACTGCTCTTTCAAGTCCGTGGCTGTCTCTGACAGAATTACAGTCTCATCGGCGAACCTCAAAGTTTTTATTTCTTCTCCATGGATTTTAATACCTACTCCGAATTTTTCTCATGTTTCCTTTACCACTTGCTCAATATACAAATTGAATAACATCGGGGAGAGGCTACAACCCTGTCTCACTCTCTTCCCAACCACTGCTTCCCTTTCATGTCCCTCGACTCTTATAACTGCCATCTGGTTTCTGTACAAATTGTAAATAGCCTTTCGCTCCCTGTATTTTACCCCAGCCGCCTTCAGAATTTGAAAGAGAGTATTCCAGTCAACATTATCAAACGCTTTCTCTAAGTCTACAAATGCTAGAAATGTAGGTTTGCCTTTCCTTAATCTAGCTTCTAAGATAAGTCGTAGGGTCAGTATTGCCTCACGTGTTCCAATATTTCTACGGAATCCAAACTGATCTTCCCCAAGGTTGGTTTCTACTAGTTTTTCCATTCGTCTGGAAAGAAGTCGCATTAGTATTTTACAGCTGTGATTTATTAAACTGATAGTTCGATAATTTTTGCATCTGTCAACAGCTACTTTCTTTGGGATTGGAATTATTATATTCTTCTTGAAGTCTGAGGGTATTTCGACTGTCTCATATATATTGCTCACCAGATGGTAGAGTTTTGTCAGGACTGGCTCTCCCAAGGCTGTCAGTAGTTCTAATGGAATGTTGTCTACACCCAGGGGCCTTGTTTCGACTCAGGTCTTTCAGTGCTCTGTCAAACTCTTCACGCAGTATCCTATCTCCCATTTCATCTTCATCTACATCCTCTTCCACTGTATCAAGGGACAAAAATACATCTTTCATACATGGGTCAAAATTAGAGTAACGGGAAGATGACCTGATGTTTTGTTGTGTAGCAGCATCATTTTACATGGGATTTGTTTTAATTGGCGATAATGTTTGTCTTCCGATATGAAGTAATGATGAAACCAATGCTCAGAAGGAGAAGCTGTCACCCAAGACCTAGTCTTTGACTTCCATTTCTGGGTGTCAGCTTCTCTTTCTGATCATTCATTTGGACAACCCTTCATATGTGAAGTTGAAAGTTATTGCCAATTAAAACAAATCCCATTTAAAGTAATGCTATTAATCAACAATGCACCATATCATCCTCCCGTTACTCTAATTTTGACCTATATGTAAAAGTTGTATTTTTGCTACCGGATACAACCTGCTTGCTGAGGCCAGATTGTGAGCACCTGCACATGATGAGAGAAGCATTCTGGGTGGTGTGAGTAAGGAGGAGGTAGTGGCAGGGAGGGGAAGGGACGGAATGGTAGGGGTTGGGGACTGTAAAGTGCTGCTTATGGGGGGTGGGGGACTGTAAAGTGCTGCTTATGGGAGTGTACAGGGACAAGCTGGAGAGAGGATAGGGCAGCTAGGTGCAGCGGGGAGTTAGACGGAGGGCAGGGCAACTCAGATTTAGATTTATTTTTTAAAGCTCTTGGATTTTCTGAGTCATAAACTAAGAGGGGTTTTGATTTACAATCACTAGCTGCATTCTCACCATCCATTGCTCTCAGCTAGCTTTAAAATCTGGAAAGTTTTTCTCTTCAGGCATGATAAAAGTTCTTCTAGGCAGCTTCTTCCAGAACGGACAAGTTTCATCTAAGTTGAATATGGTTTGGTTCATATAGCCACTTTCTTCTGTCACTGCTGTGAGTTTTTCTAGGTATAGCAATGCAGTCTGTTTATCAGTGCTGGCCACCTCTCTACCTTCTGTGATGCTCTGCCAGTTATGACGACTTCTGAACTGGCTAAACCAATGATTACTAGCTTTAAGTACAGGATGTACATAAAGTCCGGGAACACTTTCAATTATTTATTGCACAAGAACCAAACATTGTACAGATATCATACATTTTCAGAAGAAATCCTGCAAGTTTTTTCTTTTTTTGTATACCGCCACAGTGTAGTTTGGTAATTTGCCGATAGTCAGCGCTAGTTGCAAACATGGTGAGTTCAGGTGTGGACCAAGCTTTCTGTATGTTGGAGTTCAACAAAAACAGGTGTGCTCCAGCTATTCAACAGATGTTTAGAACCAAGTACGATAGGAAGCCACCAACAATTGAAGGCCATTTACCACCAGCACAACAAATTTGTTATGATTGGTTGCTTGTGCCTGGCAAAGAAAAACGGACATCCCAATGTGAGTGAAATGATTGTGCGAGCATGTAAGAGAGACATTCATAAGGAGTCCAAAGAAATCAGTGTGTTGTGCATCCTGAGAACTCAAAATGGCTCCAATGATAGTGTGGAAAGTGCTACAACAGAAGCTGTCTATGAAACCATTCAAATTGCAGCTTGTGCAGCAGCTCAGTGATGACGACAAAGACAAGTGTCTTGTTTGCAGTTGCAGCAACTGAATAGGGATGGTGATGGCATTGTTGATCACTTAATTTTTAGCGACAAAGCCACTTTTCACATTAATGGGAAAGTGAACAGGCTTAATTGTCAAATCTGGGGTACAAAGCATCCACACGAATCCATTGAATTTGAGTGTGATTCCCCAAAGGTAAATATTTTTCTTGCCTTGTCACGTCGATAACTGTACGGGCCATTCTTATTCGCCAAGAGCACTGTCACTGGATATTCCTACTTAGAAATGTTGCAGCAATAGCTGATGCCTCAAATGCAATCGGACTCTCCGTCCATCTTTCAGCAGGATGGGGCTCCACCTAATTTTCATTATGAAGTTCGTGGGTACCTGAACACAGAGTTGCCGCGTCAATGGATCGGCCGTGCTACATAAGGGGACAGCTGTTTCATTAAATGGCCATCGCAATCACCAGTTCTCACTCCGTGTGACTTTTTTCTGTGGGGACACATTAAAAAACTAGTGCATGTACCGCCTCCACCACATGATTTTGCAGAGCTCCAGGAGAGAGTACAGGAAGCGACTGCCAGAGTCAATGATCCCATGCTGGGACAGGTGTGACAAGAACTCGATTATCGTATTGACGTTTGCCGGGTCACTCATGGTTCACATATCGAATGTTTGTAAAAAAAAACTTTGAGTTTCTCTTCAAAATGAAATATGTGTGTCATCTGTACAATGTTTTGCTCTTGCGCAATAAATAATTGAAAGTGTTCCTGGACATCTTTGGCTGCCTTCTCAACTTCTTCTTTCAGTCCCTCAAAAATTAGCTTACTGTGAGAACACACCATATTCTGATCAGGACACGTTTTCATTCTTACTTGATTGTTGTTGTTGTTGTTGTGGTCTTCAGTCCTGAGACTGGTTTGATGCAGCTCTCCATGCTACTCTATCCTGTGCAAGCTTTTTCATCTCCCAGTACCTACTGCAACCTACATCCTTCTGAATCTGCTTAGTGTATTCATCTCTTGGTCTCCCTCTACGATTTTTACCCTCCACGCTGCCCTCCAATACTAAACTGGTGATCCCTTGATGCCTCAGAACATGTCCTACCAACCGATCCCTTCTTCTGGTCAAGTTGTGCCACAAAATTCTCTTCTCCCCAATCCTATTCAATACTTCCTCATTAGTTATGTGATCTACCCATCTAATCTTCAGCATTCTTCTGTAGCACCACATTTCGAAAGCCTCTATTCTCTTCTTGTCCAAACTATTTATTGTCCATGTTTCACTTCCATACAAGACTACACTCCATACGAATACTTTCAGAAATGACTTCCTGACACTTAAATCAATACTGGATGTTAACAAATTTCTCTTCTTCAGAAACGCTTTCCATGCCATTGCCAGCCTACATTTTATATCCTCTCTACTTCGACCATCATCAGTTATTTTGCTCCCCAAATAGCAAAACTCCTTCACTACTTTAAGTGCCTCATTTCCTAATCTAATTCCCTCAGCATCACCCGACTTAATTAGACTACATTCCATTATCCTTGTTTTGCTTTTGTTGATGTTCATCTTATATCCTCCTTTCAAGACACTGTCCATTCCATTCAAATGCTCTTCCAAGTCCTTTGCTGTCTCTGACAGAATTACAATGTCATCGGCAAACCTCAAAGTTTTTATTTCTTCTCCATGAATTTTAATACCTACTCCGAATTTTTCTTTTGTTTCCTTTACTGCTTGCTCAATATACAGATTGAACAACATCGGGGAGAGGCTACAACCCTGTCTTACTCCCTTCCCAACCACTGCTTCCCTTTCATGTCCCTCGACTCTTATAACTGCCATCTGGTTTCTGTACAAATTGTAAATAGCCTTTCGCTCCCTTTATTTTACCCCTGCCACCTTTAGAATTTGAAAGAGAGTATTCCAGTCAACATTGTCAAAAGCTTTCTCTAAGTCTACAAATGCTAGAAATGTAGGTTTGCCTTTCCTTAATCTTTCTTCTAAGATAAGTCGTAAGGTCAGTATTGCCTCACGTGTTCCAGCGTTTCTACGGAATCCAAACTGATCTTCCCCAAGGTTGGCTTCTACTAGTTTTTCCATTCGTCTGTAAAGAATTCGTGTTAGTATTTTGCAGCTGGGACTTATTAAGCTGATAGTTCGGTAATTTTCACATCTGTCAACACCTGCTTTCTTTGGGATTGGAATTATTATATTCTTCTTGAAGTCTGAGGGTATTTCGCCTGTTTCATACATCTTGCTCACCAGATGGTAGAGTTTTGTCAGGACTGGCTCTCCCAAGGCCGTCAGTAGTTCCAATGGAATATTGTCTACTCCGGGGGCCTTGTTTCGACTCAGGTCTTTCAGTGCTCTGTCAAACTCTTCACGCAGTATCATATCTCCCATTTCATCTTCATCTACATCCTCTTCCATTTCCATAATATTGTCCTCAAGTACATCGCCCTTGTATAGACCCTCTATATACTCCTTCCACCTTGCTGCTTTCCCTTCTTTGCTTAGAACTGGGTTTCCATCTGAGCTCTTGATATTCATACAAGTGGTTCTCTTTTATCCAAAGGTCTCTTTAATTTTCCTGTAGGCGGTATCTATCTTACCCCTAGTGAGATAGGCCTCTACATCCTTACATTTGTCCTCTAGCCATCCCTGCTTAGCCATTTTGCACTTCCTGTCGATCTCATTTTTGAGACATTTGTATTCCTTTTTGCCTGTTTCACTTACTGCATTTTTATATTTTCTCCTTTCATCAATTAAATTCAATATTTCTTCTGTTACCCAAGGATTTGTAGTAGCCCTCGTCTTTTTACTTACTTGATCCTCTGCTGCCTTCACTACTTCATCCCTCAAAGCTACCCATTCTTCTTCTACTGTATTTATTTCCCCCATTCCTGTCAATTGCTCCCTTATGCTCTCCCTGAATCTCTGTACAACCTCTGGTTCTTTTAGTTTATCCAGGTCCCATCTCCTTAAATTCCCACCTTTTTGCAGTTTCTTCAGTTTTAATCTACAGGTCATAACCAATAGATTGTGGTCAGAGTCCACATCTGCCCCTGGAAATGTCTTACAATTTAAAAACTGGTTCCTAAATCTCTGTCTTACCATTATATAATCTATCTGATACCTTTTAGTATCTCCAGGGTTCTTCCATGTATACAGCCTTCTTTCATGATTCTTAAACCAAGTGTTAGTTATGATTATGTTGTGCTCTGTGCAAAATTCTACCAGGCGGCTTCCTCTTTCATTTCTGTCCCCCAATCCATATTCACCTACTATGTTTCCTTCTCTCCCTTTTCCTACACTCGAATTCCAGTCACCCATGACTATTAAATTTTCGTCTCTCTTCACAATCTGAATAATTTCTTTTATTTCATCATACATTTCTTCAATTTCTTCGTCATCTGCAGAGCTAGTTGGCATATAAACTTGTACTACTGTAGTAGGTGTGGGCTTCGTATCTATCTTGGCCACAATAATGCGTTCACTATGCTGTTTGTAGTAGCTTACCCGCATTCCTATTTTCCTATTCATTATTAAACCTACTCCTGCATTACCCCTATTTGATTTTGTGTTTATAACCCTGTAGTCACCTGACCAGAAGTCTTGTTCCTCCTGCCACCGAACTTCACTAATTCCCACTATATCTAACTTCAACCTATCCATTTCCCTTTTTAAATTTTCTAACCTACCTGCCCGATTAAGGGATCTGACATTCCACGCTCCGATCCGTAGAACACCAGTTTTCTTTCTCCTGATAACGACATCCTCTTGAGTAGTCCCCGCCCGGAGATCCGAATGGGGGACTATTTTACCTCCAGAATATTTTACCCAAGAGGACGCCATCATCATGTAATCATACAGTAAAGCTGCATGCCCTCGGGAAAAATTACGGCTGTAGTTTCCCCTTGCTTTCAGCCGTTCGCAGTACCAGCACAGCAAGGCCGTTTTGGTTATTGTTACAAGGCCAGATCAGTCAATCATCAAGACTGTTGCCCTTGCAACTACTGAAAAGGCTGCTGCTCCTCTTCAGGAACCACACGTTTGTCTGGCCTCTCAACAGATACCCCTCCGTTGTGGTTGCACCTACGGTACGGCTATCTGTATCGCTGAGGCACGCAAGCCTCCCCACCAACGGCAAGGTCCATGGTTCATGGGGGGGCTTACTTGATTATCACACCATAATTTTAACATTGTTTCCATCTGAATGATAATAACATGACATTTATGAATGATACTTGAATTCCAAGACTGAGCAATTTTCACAGCTTTGAGATTTTTTTCATTGCCTTTTATAACTGTTCTGATTTTTGATTCCAGTAGATCAAACTTCTTTGTCAATTCACAGATTTTAATTTTTGCATCAGATAATATTAAGTTTACATTCCAAAGAGAATGATTTTCTTTTCTTGTTTGAGGCAAATGAATTAATTCGCTTAGTTTGAATGACATAGAACCTATCAATGACACCAGTTCCGTGGATAAGATGAGTCTGCTCAAAGCATGTCTGAACCTGTCGTAAACTGATCACTTTGTGGCCGGAGTGGGGGAATAGAGGTGTGCGACACTCAAACATATGAATCACATAATTCCGGATTTGTGTAAAATAGGGTAGCGTGAGTCAGTGTTTAGTACTATGCTGTTCATGCTTATGCTATCTAAATTTAACCAAATAAATTAGAAATAAATCTCCTGCTTCTTCTATTGTATTACGCTGCCCGGCAAAAGAAATCAAGCACCCAGAAGACATGGTCAACATAACTTCATACACATACACACCATCAGTGGGTGTGTAAATGATTTAGAGTTGCAATTCTCAGTGAAAAGTAGAACGGCTACCAGAGTACATTACTGTTGTTCATGTTTAGTGTTGTTACTAGGCTTTGTAGGACATAAGAGGCACGAATGGCGTCAGATCTGGAGTGATCACTGTGAAGGATATGGAAATGCTGTGTACTTCTGTGAGACAGAGTTATCAGCACCTGACAGTATTTGAAAGAGGCCTTGAGTCTCCATTTGGCTGGCTGATCGAATTATGCAATATCCAGATTTGTGGGGCATTCAGATGTGACAGTGGCCTGATGGTGAAATGCATGGAAACAACGGAGCAGGCATACTTGTTGTCAAATTTCTGTTTTACCATGTTTGACCATTCCAAGGGAGGATCGCTGTATTGCGCACCAAGAACTTCAAAACCCGTTCTACATATGCCTGCCATTGAGAACAAGAAATGGACTCCCTGTAACGTTCTTTGTCATCCGATACCATTGGTCAGAGACTAGAAGAAGCAAGATTAGGTTATTATTGTCCCATGGATAAGCTTCCAATAACCCAACAGAAATGGCTGTGTTTGGAGTGGTGCTTTGACAGGAAGGCATGAACTATTGATGAATGAAGTCAATATCATTCAGTGGGGAATCACAGTTCTGCACTAGCCAGATGACCGTTGCCAACAAGTATGGCGGTGAACTAAGGAGAGGTCCTATTCTTCAAATGTTTTTGAGAGGCACAGCAGTGTTACTCTTGGTGTCCTTGTGTGGGGAGCCATCGAGTAGACTTCAGATCATGGCTAGTGGTCATTGAGAGAACTCTGACAGCACAATGCTCTGCCACGGGCACGCTGGCTCCTCATGTGTTGCCTCTTATGTGACAGTATCATAGTGCCATTTTCCAACAGTACAATGCATGTCTCCACAAGGACCATGTCTCCATAAACTACCTGCATGTGGAAGTGCTCCCATAGCTGGCAAAATTCCCAGATCTGTCCCCAGTAGAACACGTGTGGGACCAGATCAGTCGTCATCTCCATCCCAATACCATCATTCAGGATTCTAGGCCACCTTGCCTCAGGGCAGGATACAACAGCTTTATGATACCATTCCCAACTGAATCAGTGAATGCATCCAGGCAAGAGGGATCGGAACATTACAGTGATAATGGGCTCATATTGCCAAGTTCTCTGTAAATTTGGCTCAATATTATAATCATTGAAATAAAATCAAAAACCGTATCATCTCTTGAACTCTCGAAGTTTCATTTTGTTACCTGCTCCCCTTCTGGGTGCATCAATATTTTTTGTCAGGCAATGTATATAGCTGGAGTTTACCTGCTATTAGTAGCTTCATATTTACTTGATTACAATGGTACTCTTGAAAGAAAATATACTCCTACACCTACATCTGCAAATACAGTCATATTCACAGCACATTACTACTTATCATACAGGTTCACAGTGAATACTGCTACTTGCTGTGTAGCTAAAAGAATTTTTACACCTCTAAATTTAAATATTAAAATAATTTGTAGAAAAGAATTGCCAATGTAATATGTTTTTAATTTGTAGAGATTGGCAGTTTATTGCTTCATGTTTGGCAGGAGGTTCTTGAATACCTTCCCATAAGTACGTAATTCCATCCTGAACCTAGACAAAGAAGTGAAGTCTACATGAAAATTATTTTTGTCTTTTATTGTGACTTTATGTATCACAGTTCAGCTGAAACTGATTTTTGTCATCTGCGGCAAAAACCATTAAGGAGTAAGTTATTGGAAAGTGAGTGCAAGAATTCCAAGATTTTTAAGAAAAAGCTTTTGCATGTTGTATGGTTATCTGTTTCACACACTATTTGTAGTGCTCATTTTTGCTGAGTAAACACTTCATTTACTGTAGGTACGCTGCCCAAGAACATTATTCCATAAGATATGTGACTCCCATTATGTGATTGTTTTTATTACTTTGATTATTTCTGAAATACCACTTTATCTTTGAGCAGGAGTCGACACCGGTACCAAATGCTCCAGTACCTGGTACATCTAGAGCATCAGTGCCAGCACCGGGGCAAGATTCAGTCCAAGAAGGAGAAGTGAAAACAGAATATTTCTCAGATAACTCACAATCTCTTCCTGGCATCATGGGAACCCAAGGACCAGTTGGATTTGAACCAGGGATGTTCCGGAAGGAAGGAACAGATGGTGAAAGCAAGCATCATAAATCGGATGCTGTGTCTAAGGTATGTGTCAGCTATTCTACATGTATGTAAAACTGTCATGAGAGAGAGGAGCTCACATTGGTTTGATAAATGCAACAATATGTCTTAGAAAACAGTCTGGTTTTTGATAAATTGTAATTGAAAAATACTAAAGTGCCCAAGTATTACTGGTAATAGGCAGAGGAATTGTGGAGGAGAAAATAGATTAACAGAACTTCTGAGGGGAACTTAAAAAGTGTCTAAGGAAAACACTGATAGGATTGGTGTGTTAAGTTCACATCCATAACTTAGAGCGTACCTAGAATTTGAGCTGGAAGGGAGAGGGAGGCCCGCAACTCATATTACAGTGCTGACAACTAAAACTGCAACACCATGAAGGTGACACGCAAGAAACGTCATATTGGCATGAAGTATACCACATGGTTGCCTGTTGTTTGGTAGTGCTTTATGCCTCCGTCAGAAATAAAAACTTTTCTCAGCATATGATGGATTTGACAGTAGTAGGGTCATGGCTTATCAGCACTGTGGTTAAAATTATATCATTGCTGCTTGCATTGGGAAGGCTGCCAGACTATCACACACATACGGAATCCAGTGGATTCAGGAGGGCCATACTCAATGGCAACCTGAATCTCAATTGCTGCACACAGTTGGTTCTCAACAGGACAGATTTGTTCACTTGGCTGTGCAGGATCTTACAGCCACAATACATACCTTGATTTAGGAAATGGCGCCATTTTGCAGCAAGACAAGTATCTACATGAACAGTGTGGTGAAACCTGGAGCACCAGGGATTGTCAGCATGGCTACCATCCTCACAGCTTTCCTTGGTGCACCAACGACAGCCAGTGTCAGCACTGGACACGTCTAGTCCAATGCCATCATTTCTGTCAAGCCTGGGTCAGTGTGCATCATCATGATGGGCATATCACTGTGTGGAAGTCCTGAGGAGAAGGAATGTTGCCAGGTTGCATGCATCATCATCGTATGAGCTTAGCACATGGCCTGATGGCATGGGTTGCCATTTGGCACACAATATGATCACCTTTGTTTACATAGCTGGTAACTTGGGCAGCAGGCATTCAATGCGAGTGTAGGGTGTTGTACATGGGTAGACTATTAGAACAGCCTAGGAGAGATGGAAGGAACATCAGTGACACACCAATCTAAAACAATGAAGCAGGTCAACAGCCGAGCAGTGCCTTGAATATAATCAAGAAATACTGTACGACAAGATCAGCATTGTGGTGCAGATGACAAGTTTCAGGGACACTGTAATTAATGAGTCTGTCAGAACAAAGGCATCAGAAAACCTAATAAATAGGACAAAGGTTTCAAATTAACAAAGGCAGTCCAGGAAGTGAGTACACTTAAAAGCAAAACTGGCAGTAACTGAAGAAGGTGACTGGGTCAGTCACCAACTATTGTGCATACAATGGAAACAACAACTTGACTGAACACTTAAAAGTACACTATTTGCACATATTACTTTGCTGTCTGCTATATGACATTCAGACATTTACAAAATACTTTCTATACTTGTATTTTTAGAGGAAAAAAATTGTGAATTGAAGCTGCAGTACTACTAGAAGATTTTAGAACCTGAGTCATTAGGCATCATCAGTTTAAAAAATAATAGCAGCAAACAATAAAAAAGTTTAGAGATTTCATGACAGATGGTTGTTGGTACAGCTGCTACTAGTCATTGCCATGTCCTGGCTTTCTTGAAATTGATATGGAAATGATACTACATATGGGTGGTGGAGAAGAATGTAAGTTAAGTTTGTGAAAATCATACACAGCTCATAAAATTAAGTGCGTGTAAGTGCATGTTGTCTGTAAGGTGAGAAGAAATGTGTGTGTGTGTGTGTGTGTGTGTGTGTGTGAATTTGCACATGCACGTGTGCATGTATGTGTGCGTGTGTGTGCTTTAGTTCATAAAAGATTTCGTGCAAGATTTAGCTAAGTTCTTAATCTTGTTTACATGCCTTTCAGTGACTCAACACCTCTACAGTTCAGTGAGTTGTTACCTTTACTCCTTAAATTATTTACATTCCATTTTGACTGCCCAGTAATGGATTTATATTTGTAGAAATGTTGACTATTGGGAATACATCATTACATGTAGGTTAGATTTCAGCCCACAGCCACATTCCATATATATCACATAAATTAGCACTTAATCAGCCTTGTACACATCTTGAGAAAATATTACATTTGAATAGCTCAAGATTGAAGAGTGTGTGAGGAAAGAAACATATTTCTATAGACAAGAAGTGACAGGTAGCCATGCCCTTGATGTAGCCAACTTGGAGTGTCTGTGTTTCAAATAAATATGGACACTCAAACATGACATTATTTTTATGTAATCTTTTTCTTTACATGGCATTTCTGTTTCAGCTTAAGAAGAAGAAGAAAGACAAGAAAAAGCATAAGCATAAACATAAACACAAACATGATCATAAACATGGAAAAGAGAAGGATAAAGATAAAGATAAAGATAAGGACAAAGACAAGGAGAAAGACAAAGACAAAGATAAGGATAAGGATAAGGAAAAAGAAAAGGAAAAAGAAAAGGATTCCAAAGAAAAGAAAGAACCTAGCAAACTGAAAGTTAAAGAAGAGACACTAAGTTCAGGAAGTTCAAGTCCCAGTCCTTCTGCATCAGCATCACGTGAATTCACCTTCTGAAAGCATAATATTTACATTTATACAGCTCTGATTTGCAATCTATGTTTCTCTTTGTCTCACAGTTTTAAAGAGGTGTCTCCAGGTTTCTAAAGCAAATGTAAGAATTCTTTTAGTACCAAAGTTTTGGACTGTAACTGTATAAGATGCACTGTTTCTTTTTTTGTTTGTTATTGTACGTACTGAATAAACAGAATTTTATCTAGATGACTAGTAATTATAGTTGCAAGTTTTATAACTTGCATATCAGGATTATCATAGTAACCTTTCTGCTGAAGTTGTGGTTGCAGACAGAACTCAGTAGACAAAGTGAGTTGTTTTTCAGAAGCTGAATTGAATGTAACAGCTATAAACATCTCACAGTTAAACCATTCTCCCTCACCGTTATGAGCAGTCATATTGGTTTTGCATCTGAAGAGTTAAACACTTTTTTAAAAAAGTAAACAGGAAGTGAGCATCTTAAAATTTGGTGCAATCTTCTCAGTGAAATACTGATTTCAGTGAAATACTAGCTTGTAAAGAAACATTTTAACATTTCAAAAATGTTATTTGACAGATAATGCACTTGTCTATCTCAGTCTTGCTATCAAATTCACCTGAATACAGAGAATCAAGTGATTAAATAAAGGATTTTCACATTATATCGGGCATCATATGGCTAGTAATGATGACAGTGATGGAAGCCTTACAAACCACAATAAACATAAAATTACACTACACATTCTGCTCGGCACACAGGTAGGAAAAAACGCATTTCTAGTGATATCTAATAAGCCTGAATCACCTTTAAAAGAAATACAAATCATTAATGTAATCAGTAGAAAATAAAATTTAATAGTAATAAGTTTATTGGAGACAAATAGCTATACGAGTTCAAAGTACAATGATGATAACACATGAAATTAGAAAGTTTATGTATTGTGGTTTTCATATTCACTTATTGACCATGTCCTTTTGTTACAGTGTTCTATAAGGTAAGGTTTGCATATTTGATGACACAGTTTACACTCATGCATTACATTTGCTTCATGATCAACATGTTGCAAATAAGGTGGTGGAAACCAAAAATTGTCATTCTGGTGATCACGTGTCTCATTTCATAGTTTTCCTTTGTCCATGTTTGGTCAGTCATGGTGCCTATGCATTAATATTCTGGAGGTACGTCTTCCCTTTTTTTTCCTTCAACGTAGACTTTCCAAAGCACTGGTGTTGGGTAGCATCAGATTTGTCCGTAGATCTTCAGTGAATAATGGTACCCTCTGTGGCAGATATACAAGTCTGGATCATGTTGTTTTGTACACTCCAATTTTTTCTGTATTTAGGTTGCCTTTACTCTTTCTAATGTTGTTAGGTTTATCACTGTAAGATGTGGTCCAATAATATCTATGCCGTATGTCAGTATTGGGGAGATTTTGGCTCTGAATAGAGCCATTTCTGTCTCTAGACTGAGGGATGTAATGTATTCTGTTTCATAGATTGCCATTATTGCTTGCATTGCATTATCTTCTACATGTTTTGTGAAATATTTTGCAGTTGTTTGCATTGTGGTCACTAGATACTTGTAGTCTGGAACAATTTTCAGTTTTTGCTCCCATATTACAACATCGTCTGCATATGCATATGAGATTACACTCTCCCTTTGGGGTATTATTACAGTTTCTTCCACTGCAATAACAGAGGACTCAGTGGGTCTCCCTAAGTACTCTGTTTGATCAGAATATTGGCTCTGGTAGGGGGAGGTTGTCCGAGATCCTTATTTGGTTCCGTCACGGTCTTGCGCTTACAATTCGTATCCATATGTTGTTTTCACTTAGGGTTTCTTAAGCCTTTTGTGAAGTTTATAAATACTACGTAAAACTTTTCACTGTCTTCAAGGGCTTTCCATACTCTTTTTAGCAGGAGTTCTATTGCAGTCACAGTTGGTCTTCCTGTCCTGAATCCCATTTGGCTCTCAGGGAGGTGTTTACTTTATTTATTCTGTTATTATTTTTGTGAATACTGTGAAAGGTAAGTTTTCTAGGACTGTGCCTCTGTATTTGCTAGGATTCTTGGGATCTCCTTTTCCTGTATATTGCACTTTTACTATTGACAGTCTCTGCTGTTCTGGAATAGAGGCTGTTTCTATGCACTTCATGTAGAGTTTTGTCCACATTGGTGTTAGTATTTGGGCAGTGTCTTTTAAATATTCGCTATAAAGTCTGTCAGGGCCTGCAACTTTTTTTGTTCTTGGTGCTGTTAATGGCATCTTTGACATCTTCTGTGGCCAATGGGACCCATTCCGTAGTCGTTTGTTTCATTGTGTGCTGTCTGCCCTCTGGTCTGCCCTTTAGTCCTTCCTTATTCAGTATGTTGTTGAAGTGCATCTCCCATTCTTACATATCAGTATAACATGTTTCAGATTGTTTTCTGGGGCAGAGCACAATATATGGGGTCTTGTTGCTTCCTCCACTAATTTCTTTCTTCTCTTGTCCAGAATGTTCTCTTCTTTTCTTTTAGAGTTTTCTTATAGGTATATTGTTCTTCTGTGTTTAGTCCTGAGGAGTGCAGGGTTCCCTGTGCACCATTTTAGTTGATGTATGCTTTCCAGTACCTTAGACTGTGTTGAACCATTATTTTTCTCTTCTTTTGTACATGTAATTGGCAGCTTGCCTTTGAGTTCTCCAATCACTTCTGTTGCTTTCTATATTTGCGAATTGCCTATATTACCATTTCAATTTGTTTTATATCATCTTATTTTATTTCCCCTTTCCCAATGTCTGTTATTCGTGAAAGTGCTTCTTCCTCTTTTTTCTTGTGCTTTTTGCCATTCTCCTTGGAAATTTATTTCCAGAGGGATTTGTTTCTGATGTGATATGTGGTTTGGAGTTCAGAGAGGTGACATATTACCCCTGGATGAATGCAATGTCTATTGTGCTTTTACTATTGTGGGAAATCTCTATATATATGTTGGGATTATTTAATAGGATAAAGCTTCTTCATGTAGCTTTTCCACTATTATTTTTGGTTTGTAGTTTTGTATATTCATTCTGCAGTCTCAGTCTCCAGCAATAAGTAGTTGTTTATTATGTTTACTCTGAGTGATCAGCTGGCCTGTTTCATCTGTTATGTCAGTGTATTTTTTTTTGGTTGGAAGTATGCTGATATTATTGTAATGTGTTTCGTTTCTGTCAGGAGTGTTTGTTCCTGTTTGCTAGTTGTAGTTATTGGTGTTAATTCAGATTTTGTGAGGACAGTTATTCCTCCACTGGGTCTTCCTATGTCACCTTGTTTTGCATGGAGATGAGTGCAGTAAAATTCTGTGTGTTGCCAGTTTCCAGTTAAAAATGTTTCTGTTAGGATTGCTATGCCATATCCTCTCAGAAAGTCTCTTGGAGCTATGTTCATTGCACTTCTTAGACCTTCTATATTCCACAAGAGGATTTTTAATGTTCCTACCCCTTTCAGCTTTGTTCACCAACTCTTAAGTTGTGAAAAAGGATGCCAACTTTAAAGGATTTCGTATTAACTTCATTGCCAGTTCTTCGCATTTCACATTTTCTTTGATTCCTTTTTTATTGAGGAATTATTTTATTGGATGAGGTGTTGTCTCAGGTTTGAGCCATCCTCTGTAGAGCCAAACTGTCTTATCTGCAGCTTGTAAATTTGCATCTCGTGGTCCAACACCAGTCAGTCACCCAGGGTGCTTAGCTGGTCTCCTCTCTCTTTTATAGGTAACTTCAGTTCAGTGTTCTTCATTAACAAACTTTTTCTGTGATTTTTGCCTCTAATATTGTGTCTTGGCCAAGAGGCCAGCTGTCGGAGTTACAAGTAGTCCCACTAGGTGTCGATATGTGATGGTTACCACTCTTGGTTTCTTGTATTGAGTCAACAGATGGTACCACTTGTCCAATAAAGCCGTGGTCCTCTCCCTCTGTCGCAGGGTTGTCATAGTTGCAAGTAGTCCCACTATGTGTCGGTATGTGATGGTTACTGCTTTCAGTTTCTTGTATTAGGTCAACAGATGGTGCCACTTGTCCCACAATGCTTCAGTCCTCTCCCTCTATCTGCAGGTTGCTAAACTAACTTTCCAAATTAAATTGTCTTTATTTTTAGCATCTTCCATGCTCACGTCCAATTTTATTACACTGAAACATTCTCTCAAGGTACTAACTGCCTTTAAGATGTCATCTTTCATCTCTTTCTTTGAGATACTTCCAATTTCCAATATATTTATCAAACTTTGTAGAGCCCATTTAACACATTTGTCTACTATGTTCGCCATATTACATCTTCCCTCTTAAATAGTTCAATAAAATTTAAATACATAAATAGAAACTACATTTTTTCATTATTTTGTCATTTCATTGTCCTTCAAACCGTAATTTTTTCCCATAAACTAACAGTATCAAGTGATATAGTATTATTTTGCAAGAAAAGGATAATAAGAAAACATTGATCAATAAATCACAACGCCTCTCACAGTTGTGACTGAGATTCAATTGCATATCTGTAACAACTTAAAAGAAACCCTATGAGGATGGGACCCTCGGGGCTGCCAGTAGTGAATCACTGAGAATGAACAGAAAAAGACGATGAGGAAACGGACATAGGTAGACAGTATTACAGACAAACAAAACACAATGAGTTGTACAAAGAGAGAGAGCCTGAGCCGTAACAAAGCCAAGATCAAGAATCAATGGTGTATTATGTCAGTGAGATGATAGCATAGCAAATACAGTACTAAGTCCCATGTCACTGTGTGGCAGAACTTGCAGGGCAGCTGCGAGCTGTAATTCGCCCAGCAGAATATTATGCGTCACTGCGCCGAAGTGATGCTAGTGCTGGCAGGTACAACAGCTCCACCTAGCAGTTGTGGTCAAGTTCAAAGCTCTCCAGCAGGCCTTGAAAGTTGTCTGACCAGTATAGCGAAGTCATCAATTTAAAAACTTGATGTCTATTAAATATATTCCACTTCAAAATTGGTGATGTTTTCTCACACTTCTTGTTTTAAATTAATTAAATCACTACAGCTGAAGAATTGCAATATTTTGATAACACACTGTTGAGTACAGCTGTACCACTGTTTTTAATTCAGTGTCAGTATAATGGATTAATACCAAGAACATTAGGATTTTTCTCATGGTGTAGGTGAATGATCCTCACTATATTTTCTCGCTGGGCCATGGACCAGCAACACAAGGTCAGTGGGACACTAACAGTAAAAATCTTTTCATTTATGTTTTGTGCAATTACTTGGCTCTGACAACACTCTCCATTTATGACGTATCTCTTTAAACATTCAGTTTGAAGCATACTAATTGAAGACAATTCACAATAAGGGGACACAACAAACAGCTCAAACAGACTTTTAATGCAATTTAGAAAAACACATATTTTGATTATAGTTTCATGTTTATACTGGGCTGACACTAAATATGTAGGTGCTCTTAGGTAGAAATCATTATGGTCTATGGGAAGCATATTTGGCTAGTAATCAAAATGTCCTGAGTCCCAGCTCCGATCCCTACCTCTCCTTAACTTTTGAATAAAAATTGTCTGTAATAGTGACAGAAGACTTACAGCACAAAGAGTAACCTTTTTTCTGCCAGTGGCATTGTCAAAGAGGGTGAGTGAGTGGGCACAGGCTTGGAGCATCCTATTGCCTTTTGGGTGGGAAAACTGTCCTTGAAAGGTGGAAGAATCAGCAGTGATCACTGGCTGAGGATTCAGAGACAATGGAAACACTGTGTTAAAACACGTAATGGGTAGCCACAGAATGTGAGGTATATAATTGAAAATATGTCACACCATTCGTAAATCAGAAGAGGAGGTCTTCCATAAACAGATCCCCTGTGCCATCTCCTCCTTTGAAATCAGTTAAACCTGTTAACCAGCCACTGATCAGCACTCGTCTGATCACCCAGTTTCACCCTGGCCTTGGAGAAGCTCAACACATCCTTCACCAGGGCTTCAACTACCTCTCTTTGTGCCCTGAGATGATATCCTGCCCACATCAGCCAAAGTTGTGTTCCACCTCACACCCACCTTACAGAATATTCTTGTCCACCCCTGTTTCAACCCTGCTTATAATCCTGCATCCTGTGGGTCATTTCCTTGTGGTTGACCCGGGAGCAAGACTTGTCCCATACCCCCACACATCACCTCGTATCCCGTTCCAGTCACAGGGATTTCATATCCCGTAAAAAGCAGGGCCACATGTGAAAGCAGCCATGTTATATACAGTATTAGCTACACTGCAGTTATTGTGCATTCTATGTGGGAATGACAAGTAACCAACTGTTCAATCACATAAATAGCCACCAGCAAACTGTGACAAACTGCAAATTTGACCATCCAGTTGCTTAACACACTGCACACCACAACACAAATGATTTCAACAGCCGCTTTGCTACAGGGGCAATTTGGATACTCTCTTCCAGCACAAGTTTCTCTGAGCTATGCAGGTGAGAATTGTCTCTTCAGCATTCCTGTGCTCTCACAATCCCTTTGGCCTCTACCTCTGCTAACCAGTTTCCCATTGCCTCACCTTACCTTTCCCTTTCTCTTTTCTGTTCACACAAGTCCTCCCTCAACCAGATCATTGCCACCTTCTTCCATCGCTCCCCCCCCCCCGCCCTCTATCTGCTTTCCCATGTGCTCTCTCTCTCTCTCTCTCTCTCTCTCTCTCTCTCTCTCTCTCTCTCTCTCTCTCTCCTCCCCCCCCCCCCCCCCCCACACACACACCTGTTCCCCCATCTCCAACCCTCTCCCTTTCTTCCTACCCTCCCTGTCTCCCTCTTCATCTCCACTTTCCTTCCCCTCCCCCTCCCTTCTCTCTCTTATTTGCTCTACCTTCTGAACTACTTTCATCTTGTTGTGCAACATCTGAGACATCTGCAAACCATCTGACTCACTCTATCCTATTAACCCCTCATTGCCTTGTGTGTCCTTCCCTACCACCACCTGACAGCCATCTACCCAAGCGACTGCTTGCAATGATCAGTGTCGCTGTGACCCCAAGTGTGTGTGTTTTGTCACCTGTGTGATTCTGTGTGTGAAAGTGTGTATTTTTACTGGTGAAAGAGCAGGAACCCTAAAGCTAGTGTGAATACTGTTTCCTTTTGCATGTTTTTGTGCACCACACATTGGTCCTCCATTGTGACTGATTCCCTTTCCCTTATTTTACATAAAAGAGGAGGAGGTATATTTGGGAAAAGGCCTGGAGACAGAAGAGACTCCAGTTGTGTTACTTAATGGTCAGACAAAGATTCCAAAATCAGACATTGTATTGCAAGGCAAACCCAGGAGCAAATAGAGATTCAGATCACCATTTAATATGAGGTGCCATCCAAAAGTTCCCAGAATGTATGTGTACCTGGTGAAGTTTAACCAGTACACTGAAATGATGTCAGGTGGTATCTCATACATCCTTTGAGAGTTAGTGGCTCAAATGGCTTTGTGCTAGGTAGTTGCATTTAGTCTTTATGCACATTTTCCAGTTCTTGTGTGTTGCATGTCTTGTGAAATGGATGACAGTGGTTGTCTGAGAACAACATGTGTACCTAAACTTTTTGTTTCAGATTAGAAAATCATTATGTAAGCAAATAGCAAAACTCATCTTCTGCTTTAAATGTCTCATTTCCTAATCTAATTTCCTCAGCATCACCTGATTTATTTGACTACATTCCATTATCCTTGTTTTGCTTTTGTTGATGTTCAACTTATATCCTCCTTTCAAGATACTGCCCATTCCATTCAACTGCTCTTCTAAGTCCTTGGCTGTCTCTGATACAATTACAATGTCATTGGCAAACTTCAAAGTTTTTATTTCTTCTCCCTGACCTTTAACTGCTACTCCAAATTTTTCTTTGGTTTCCTTTACTGCTTGTTCATTGTACAGATTGAATAACACCAGAGATAGGCTACAACCCTGCCTCACTCCCTTCTCAACCAGTGAGTCCCTTTCAGGCCCTTGACTCTTGTAATTGCCATCTGTTTTCTGTACAAGTTGTAAATAGTCTTTTGCTCCCTGTATTTTACCCCTGTTAACCTCAGAATTTCAAACTGAGTGTTCCAGTCAGCATTGTCAAAAGCTTTCTCTATGTCTACAAATGCTAGAAACATAATTTTGCCTTTCCTTAACCTACCTTGTAAGATAAGTCGTAGAGTCAGTATTGCCTTGTGTATTCCTGTATTTCTCTGGAACCGAAGTTGGCTTCCACCAGTTTTTCCATTCTTCTGTAATAAATTTGTGTTAGTAATTTGCAAGTCTGACTTACAGTTGACAGGATGCTCTCTTAGAAGGAGCATGTGAAAAAGACTGTGGGCAAAATGAGGACAAGAAACAACATCATCCGTAAATTTTGTGGCACTACTTAGGGCTCCACAGAAGATACGCTCTGCACATCGGCAGTTAGGCCTGTCTACTCAGTGGTAGAATACTGCACTCCAGTATGGATTAATAGCCCGTACACAAACAGAATTGACGTGGTATTAAATGACACCATGCACATCATCAGTGGCACAATAAAATCTACCCCTACCGTATGGCTGCCAACCCTGAGCGAAATGCCACCACCACCAGGGATACGGCGAAAAAATGCTCTCTTCAAAGAATACAGTAAGATAATTAATAACCCTTGGCTGCCCATATATAATGGTACAGCTGATCTGGAGCACAGAAAACTTAGATCGAGAAGACCACCACTACTCACTACTAAAGAGATGACAACCCCCAACTTTGACATGCACAATCTCCGGAAACAACACTGGTGAGAACACTGCCCACCAAAATGCAAAGCTTCATGAAAAATGAGAAGCTGCTCAGCTTCAATCAGTCACACAAAATGTGGACAACTGTAAACTGTGTGTGCACTGGCCACACAAGAAGTGCTGACATCCTCTACAAATGGGGAAGGAAAGCAATTCCAAATAGCGACTGCACTGCTGAAAAACAAACAATCCAGCACATAGTAGAAGAATGCCCAGTTCGAGCTTACAAGGGAACCTTCATTGGCTTCCTAAAATGACTTATTAAATTGACAGCTAGATAGTTTTCACACCTGTCAGCAACTGCTTTTTCTGGAATTGGAATTGTTACATCCTAAATGGAACAGAGTTGTCATATCTGGCTCTCCCAAGGCAGAATGTCGTCTACTCCTGAGGCATTGTTTCAGCTTAGGTCTTTCAATGCTTTATCAAATTCTTCCCACAGTATCATGTTTCCCACATCATCTGCATCTACATATATTTCCTTCAAGTTCATATTTCTTGTACATGCAATCTTAGCTTTCTCATATTTGCTTAGCACTGGTTTTCCATCTGAGATCCTGATATTCGAGTAGCCACTTCTCTTTTCTCCTAAGGCTTCTTTAATTTTCCTGTACGTCGTATTTATCTTTCCACCAGTGAAATATGTGTCTAAATCCGTACATTTGTCCTCCAGCCATTTCTACTTATCCATTTTTTACTTCCTGTCAGTCTTATTTTCTAGACATTTTTATTCCCTTTTGCCTGCTTAATTTTTATATTTTCTCCTTTCATCAGTTAAATTCAATATATCCTGTGTTATCCAAGGATTTCTACTAGCCCTAGTCTTTTTACCTATTTGATTCTGTGCTACCTTCATTATTTCATCTTTCAAAGCTACCCACTTGTCTTTGTACTTTTTCCCATTCCCCAGTAGTCAATTGTTGCCTAATGCCCCCTCTGAAACTCTCAACTACTTCTGGCTCTTTCAAGTTATCCTGATCCCATCTTCTTAATTTCCTGCCTGTTTGCAATTTCTTGTTTTAATTTACAGTTCATAACCAATAAATTGTGGTCAGAGTCCACATCTGCTCCTGCTCCCCCCCTCCTTCCCCAGACACTATGAATTCTTCTGGAGTCTCCAGGTCTCTTCCACATACACATCTTTCTTTCATGATTCGTAAACCAAGTGTTAAGGATGAGTAAATTATGTTCTGTGCATCTCCCTTATCTATCTGAATAATTTATTTTACCTCATCACACATTTCTTCAGTCTCTTCATCATCTGCAGAACTAGTTGGCATATAAACTTGTGCTACTGTGGTAGGTATGGACTTTGTGACTATCTTGGCTAGGATAATGTGTTTTCTGTGCTGTTCATAGTAGCTTTCTGTATTCTTATTCATTATTAAACCCACTCCCGCATAACCCCTGTTTGACTCTGTACTAATAATCCTGTATTCACATGGACAGAAGTCCTGTTCCTCCCAACGCTGAACTTCATAAATTACCACTATATGTAAATTCAACTATCTATTTCCAATGTTAAATTTTCTAACCTACCTACCCAATTAAGGGATCTAACATTCCACACTCTAATCCATAGAACGCCAGCTTTGTTTACCCTGATGATGACATTCTCCTGAGTTGCCCCCACCTGGAGATCCAAACGAGAACTATTTTACCTGTGGAGTATTTTACCCAAGAGGATGCCATCATCATTTAACCATACAGTAGAGCTGCATGCCAAAGAGAAAAATTACAGCTGGAGTTTCCTCTTGCTTCCAGCCATTCACAGCACCAGCACAGCGAGGCTGTTTTGGTCAGTGTTAAAAGGCCAGATCAGTCAGTCATCCAGACTATAGTCCCTGCAACTACTGAAAGGCTGCTGCCCCTCTTCAGAAACCACACTTTTGTCTGGCCTCTCAACAGATACCTCTCCAATGTGGTTGTACTTATGGTAATGCTACCTGTATCATTGAGTCATACAAGCCACCCAACCGATGGCGAGCTCCATGGTTCACAGCGGGGGGGATCACAAAAGTTAAACAGACAGATGTAGCTATGGGGAAGATAACTGCAAAGGAACTTAAGGTAACAGAAGAAGTACACTAGACACTTGCAGATCTGGCCATTCCTTTCACGTATATGTTTGTCGAATTAGGGGAAGTGCCAGATTATTGAGAGTGTCTTTAGTATAGTGTAAACACACAAGGATTATACTTTATTAAATCCAAAGATACATTCATTTTCATAGAAAAATTAGTCCTCGTGTGTGCATATACAGTACTATCTTGCATTATGAAACACAATCCACATTTTTAGTTGTTGCAGTGATGACATGTGATGGCAATATGCTTTATCATACAATGGCTTTACAAGCATTACATCAGTACTGCATGTTTGTGATTGTTGAATAATGTACTCCAGGAAGATATCTGCAGCTTCAGCACCAGGAGTGTGAGATATCCTCATGTTCTCTCCTCCTGTGTCCTCTTCTTCATCACTTTCTTCTTAACTTTTCTGTGAGGTTTTAATTATCTCTTCATCTGTTAAAGTTTGGTCATAAATAGTTGCTCATCCAACACTTTACTCAACAGCAATGGCTTTCTGCGAAGAATCTCAGTTCAACTTATCTGTAATTTTGAGTTTCTGCCCGAGTTGTAGCATGAGGTATTTCCTTTTAGAAGCCAAAGTACTGAACTGTAAAGGTAGCCACAATTTCAAACATGTGTAGTGTTGTTTAACATTGTAATTAACTAACAGCATTGTTGCACATGAGAATTCGTTATTGTATTCATCATTTCTTCTTGAACAACTAGAGGCTGGGTATGGGCTGGATTACTGAGAGTCCAGACTACTGAGGGCTATATTAGTGAGAGTTTAGTGTACTTCAATTTACCAACAGAAGACAGAACTACAAAAATTTTAAGGAAAAGAGATGAATACAGTGATATAGGTCCCTTATGAATGAAATAAATACAAACAGCAGGGAAGCCAAGTCCGTAGAAAGAATGCGAAGAAACTGCAAAAGACATGGTGCTTGGCAGAACTGTTTCAACATTCAAAAAAGCTAAACTCCTGTGGTTAAATTAAAAGCAGAGGTGTAAACACTAAGAGTTCAAGGGGAATTCCAGTATTAAATGCAGATGAGATAGCAGGTAGGGGGAAAAGATACACTGGAAGCTTCTACAAGATAAAAAACTATATGATGACATGATAGGAAAAGAAATGAGATTCAGTGTTCGTGACGTAGGTGATCCAGTATTGAGAGTGAGAGTTTAACAAAGCTTTGGAAGATTTTTAATCAAGTAAGGCAGAATGTGTACACAACATTCCTTTGGAATTTCTAAATTCATTGGAGGAAGTGGTATGCAAAGAATATTCAAGTTTGTTTATAAAATTTGTAAGTCTGGAGACAGACAGAGCAGATCACACAATTATCATTACAGCTCATGAATCTAAGTTGCTGACAAGAATAATATGCAGAAGAATAAAAAAGAAAATCAAGGCTCTCTAAGGTGACGATCAATTTGACTTTAGGGAAGATAAAGGCACCAGAGGAACAGTTCCGTCATTGTACTTGATGAGGAACAGTTCCATCATTGTACTTGATAATGGAAGCAAAACTCGTAGTATTTGTTTGCCTAAGAAAAGTGCCTGAAGAAGTAAAATGGAGTGAGATGTTCTAAATTCTCAGGAAAGTAGTTGTCAACTGTAGGAAAAGATGGGTGGGCCTAATAAACAATATGTAGAAGAACCAAGAGAAGAAAAATAAGAATGGAAGACCAAGAATAAAGCACTTAGATACAAAAGGATATAAGATGGTGTTGCAATCTTTTGCCTGTACTGTTCAATGGTGCATCAAAGAAAGACTGACAAATGACATTGATGTCCTCAGTGAAAGTGAAGAAGTATTACAAAACAGATACAAAGCAGGGCAGCATGAGTGGTCACAGATTTGTTTGGCCACAAAGTGTCGCAAAGATGCTGAAAGAATTGAACTGTCAGAAGCTTGAAGATGAATGCAAACTATTGCCTGAAAATCTACTTAAAAGTTTCAAAAGAACTTAAAGTATTTAATCTAGCAACGTATTACGATCTGCTACTTATCACTCCCTTAGAGGTCAGGAAGATGAGATCAGGCTAATTACAGCATGCATAATGTTGTGTGTTGGCTCCTGTGGATGTCAGCACCAACACAGACAAAGGAGGAGAGAAGCTGAGATGGCCAGTGCCAGGAACCCAAAATCATCTGTACAAAACACTTGAATGTTAACTGATCACTTTATTTCTAAAAAGAAAGTAAACAGAACTATGTGCAAATAATTTGACAGTCTATGACTACTTGCAGAAAGTGTCATCTTCCTATTTCTCTCAAAGTCTGTGACCAAACTGGGGCTGACCAGCGATGAGTGGCTGGTTAAATCATCATTGACAGGGGGGTGCTGAACTCTGTCTTCCTGGAATGTGGCACTGCCTGCTCTTTCCATTGGCACGCCTTCTTGATGCTGTTTTGTGGTGCTGTGCTGCTCAGTGTGCAGTCAATGCTTTAGGACTGCACATGCAGAGACATTTAAGCAATTATTCTTCCCACAATTCATAACTGAATGGAAAAGAAGAAAGCCCTAATAACTGATACAATTGGATGCTGTCTCTGACATGGAGTTCATAGTGGTTTGCAGAGCGGACATAAAAAGCAGACTAGCAAATGCAAAGAGGGCATTTGTGGAAAAAAGAAGTTTATTGGTATCACACATTGGCCTTAACTGAGGAAGAAAATTCTGAGAATGTACATTTGGAGCACAGCATTGTATTGAAGTGACTCGTGCTGCGGGAAAACTGCTGAAGAAGATAATTGAAATGTTTAAGATATTACACTAATGTTGAAAATTAGGTGGACTGAAAGAATAAGAAATTTTTGACGGAATTGTCAGGGATAGGAGTACGTGGAAAACATTGAGAAGAAGAAAGGACAGGATGATAGTACAGTATTAAGACATCAAGGAATAACTCCCATGGAGTTCAGGAAACTGTAGGAGAAAACAGAGATTGGAATGTATACAACAAATATTGTGACGATGTTGGGTGAAAGTGCCACTCTGATTTGAGGAGAATGAGGAAATTGGCACAGGAGGGGAGTTTGTGGTGGGTCACATCAAATCAGTCAAAAGTCTACTCCCCCCCCCCCACCACCACCACCACAGAAAAAGCTACAAATATATTTGGTTACTTCTCACTCACCCTCATCCCAATCCCATAAAAGGTGACAGTATTAAATGCAACTAAAAAAATCAATTCTGCAGTATTATTTTGTTTAGACGAATAATGCAAAAATTATAAATCACCAGATGTTGGTTTAGTAACAAATGTGATTTTTATCTACCTACTTTCACAGAGAGTTTCTACAGTAAAAAAATTAAAAATAGACTACAATATACCATAAATAGTTATTTTGTTGTGTAGGATGTGAGCTAGTCACAATATCAAATTCATAATTTTAAATCTCACAGGTACTGTTTTGGCTCAGTTGCACTGTGTTCTGGTACACCACTTAAACTCAAAAGTTTTTCCACTGTAACCACAGGTAACTGTGAAACTCTTTTAAATAGAGTAAAGCCCTAGCACCCCAGAGCAGTCTGAGGACTTTAATATACTGTTAAACCTTAATAGACTGCAGGAAGTCAGTAGTGGTACAGGATACTTTCTATCACACACTGTACAGCAGCTTGCATGGTATGTGTGTAGATGTAGAAATTTATCAAAGTTGAATTATTATATAAATGAAATAAAATAGCTTCATACATGTTATCATAATTTTGTCATATCACTCTGTAATTAGAAATATCACATCCTTGGCTACATACACATTTGGTACTAGTAGAAAAATAACTGGCAGGGTATTTAGTCATGTTCTTCACATTTAAATTATATAATTGCCCCCTCCCCCGCCCCCCATGAACCGTTGGTGGGGAGGCTTGCGTGCCTCAGCAATACAGATAACCATACCGTAGGTGCAACCACAACAGACGGGTATCTGTTGAGAGGCCAGACAAACTTGTGGTTCCTGAAGAGGGGCAGCAGCCTTTTCAGTAGTTGCAGGGGCAACAGTCTGGATGATTGACTGATCTGACCTTGTAACACTAACCAAAATGGCCTTGCTGTGCTGGTACTGCGAACGGCTGAAACCAAGGGGAAACTACAGCTGTAATTTTTTCCAAGGGCATGCAGCTTTACTGTGTGGTTAAATGATGATGGCATCCTCTAGGCTAAAATATTCCGGAGGTAAAATACTCCCCCATTCGGATCTCTGGGCGGGAACTACTCAAGAGAATGTCGTTATCAGGAGAAAGAAAATTGGCATTCTACGGATCGGAGTGTGGAATGTCAGATCCCATAATCAGACAGGTAGGTTAGAAAATTTAAAAAGGGAAATGGATAGGTTAAAGTTAGATATAGTGGGAATTAGTGAAGTTCGGTGGCAGGAGGAACAAGACTTTTTGTCAAGTGAATACAGGGTTATAAATACAAAATCAAATAGGGCTAATGCAGGAGTAGGTTTAATAATGAATAAAAAAATAGGAGTGGGGGTAAGCTACTGCAAACAGCATAGTGAACGCATTATTTTGGCCAAGATAGACACAAAGCCCACGCCTACCACTGTAGTACAAGTTTATATGCCAACTAGCTCCGCAGATGATGAAGAGATTGATGTTATTCAGATAATGAAGGGAGACGAAAATTTAATAGTCATGGGTGACTGGAACTCGATAGTAGGAAAAGGAAGAGAAGGAAACGTAGTAGGTGAATATGGATTGGGGGTAAGAAATGAAAGAGGAAGCCGCCTGGTAGAATTTTGCACAGAGCATAACTCAATCATAGCTAACACTGGTTGCAAGAATCATGAAAGAAGGTTGTATACATGGAAGAAGCCTGGACTCTGACCACAATCTATTGGTTATGAACTGTAGATTAAAACTGAAGAAACTGCAAAAAGGTGGGAATTTAAGGAGATGGGACCTGGATAAACTGACTAAACCAGAGGTTGTACAGAGTTTCAGGGAGAGCATAAGGGAACAATTGACAGGAATGGGGGAAAGAAATACAGTAGAAGAAGAATGGGTAGCTCTGAGGGATGAAGTAGTGAAGGCAGCAGAGGATCAAGTAGGTAAAAAGACAGGGGCTAGTAGAAATCCTTGGGTAACAGAAGAAATATTGAATTTAATTGATGAAAGGAGAAAATATAAAACTGCAGTAAATGAAGCAGGCAAAAGGGAATACAAACGTCTCAAAAATGAGATCGACAGGAAGTGCAAAACGGCTAAGCAGGAATGGCTAGAGCAAATGTAAGGATGTAGAGGCTTATCTCACTAGGGGTAAGATAGATACTGCCTACAGGAAAATTAAAGAGACCTTTGGATAAAAGAGAACCACTTGTATGAATATCAAGAGCTCAGATGGAAATCCAGTTCTAACCAAAGAAGAGAAAGCAGAAAGATGGAAGGAGTATAAAGAAGGTCTATACAAGGGTGATGTAATTGAGGGCAATAGTATGGAAATGGAAGAGGATGTAGATGAAGATGAAATGGGAGACATGATACTGCATGAAAAGTTTGACAGAGTACTGAAAGACCTAAGTCCTGGGAGAAGACAACATTCCATTAGAACTACTGACAGCCTTGGGAGAGCCAGTCCTGACAAAACTCTACCATCTGGTGAGCAAGATGTATGAGACAGGCGAAATACCCTCAGACTTCATGAAGAATATAATAATTCAAATCCCAAAGAAAGTAGGTGTTGACAGATGTGAAAATTAAACCGAACTATCAGTTTAATAAGCCACGGCTGCAAAATACTAACACGAATTCTTTACAGACGAATGGAAAACCTGGTAGAAGCTGACCTCGTGTAAGATCAGTTTGGATTTTGTAGAAATGTTGGAACACTTGAGGCAATACTGACACTACGACTTGTCTTCGAAGATAGATTAAGGAAATGCAAACCTACATTTCTAGCGTTTGTAGACTTAGAGAAAGCTTTTGACAATGTTGACTGGAATACTCTCTTTCAAATTCTGAAGGTGGCAGGGGTAAAATACAGGGAGCAAAAGGCTATTTACAATTTGTACAGAAACCAGATGGCAGTTATAAGAGTTGAGGGACATGAAAGGGAAGCAGTGGTTGGGAAGGGAGTGAGACAGGGTTGTAGCCTATCCTTGATGTTATTCAATCTGTATATTGAGCAAGTGGTAAAGGAAACAAAAGAAAAATTCAGAGTAGGTATTAAAATCCATGGAGAAGAAATAAAAACTTTGAGGTTCGCCGATGAGACTGTAATTCTATCAGAGACAGCAAAGGACTTGGAAGAGCAGTTGAGCGGAATGGGCAGTGTCTTGAAAGGAGGATATAAGATGAACATCAACAAAAGCAAAACGAGGATAATGGAATGTAGTCGAATTAAATTGGGTGATGCCGAGGGAATTAGATTAGGAAATGAGACACTTAAAGTAGTAAAGGAGTTTTGCTATGTGGGGAGCAAAATAACTGATGATGGTCGAAGTAGAGAGGATATAAAACGTAGATGGACAATGACAAGGAAAGCGTTTCTGATGAAGAGAAATTTGTTAACATTGAGTATAGATTTAAGTGTCAGGAAGTCGTTTCTGAAAGTATTTGTATGGAAGTGAAATGTGTACGATAAATAGTTTGGACAAGAAGAGAATAGAAGCTTTCGAAAAGTGGTGCTACAGAAGAATGCTGAAGATTAGATGGGTAGATCACATAACTAATGAGGAGGTATTGAATAGAATTGGGGAGAAGAGGAGTTTGTGGCACAACTTGACTAGAAGAAGGGATCAGTTGGTAGGACATGTTCTGAGGCATCAAGGGATCACCAATTTAGTATTGAAGGGCAGCGTGGAGGGTAAAAATCGAAGAGGGAGACCAAGAGATGAATACACTAAGCAGATTCAGAAGGATGTAGGTTGCAGTAGGTACTGGGAGAAGAAAAAGCTTGCATAGGATGGAGTAGCATGGAGACCTGCATCAGACCAGTCTCAGGACTGAAGACAACAGCAACAACAAAATGCCCCCCCTCCTCCCTCCTGTAATTCGTAGTGCCTCTTCTTACATTTCTCTTCAACAAAGCTTTTTTCTTTAAGTGTTACATTATTCTTAGAGCATGGAAGATGGAAATTTACTCACATTCATACTGGTGGGCCAGTCCAGTCATATAGATACAACTGTTTTTTTTTTTTTTTTTAAAGAAAACCATCCTGCCTGACATGCACAACTTCTGGCCTTTTGCTAGCCAGCAAGAGCATGCTATCCTAGAATCTCTAAAACAGTTATAGAAATAATATATGAGAATATTTTGTCCCCTTTTCACACAATGCCAACAGTGATTTTGGTAAGGTTCCCTCTCTTAATTACCATTGTAAGCAACTTCCAGTTCATAGTACATTTTTTGTAAAAAGAACTAGTCTATTACTTCACAAAATTTGAGTTAAACTATTGCCTCATGAAGTTTGCTCAGCATAGACTTCATTAGTCTGTAGCTAGTCTATGCTAAAAAAAACATTTCATATGCTGCAGAAAGCACACAACCAATTATACTTAGGAAAACAATACACGCCATTATCACCTGGCAGATTTGGTGCCCAGTGCCTTTTTTATCAGTAGCAGCTGTAAAAGATGATTCTTTAAAGGGAAGATTGACCTTTAATTAACTGGCTCATTCTTTAAGAGAATTAGTCTGAATGACAAAACAACTAACGTACCACTGCTAAACTACTGAAGAATTTTCCTGTCAACACTCGTAACTGTCAAAAAGGTTAGTAACTTTCAGCAATGGGCAAATCTTCAAAAAACTCATGTCATTCTCAGCCGGTTGCTGATTTCTTTCTTATGTGGTGATATTTACAATGCTGGGTGACATATCCCATTGATGACTAACTGAAACCCTCAGCTGCCGACAGGTGTTGTTGATATACCTTGATGTGGACAGCTGAAAATGTGTGCCCCGACCGGGACTCGGTGGCAGACGCTCTATCCATCTGAGCCACCGAGGACACAGATGAATAGCGCGACTGCAGGGACTTATCTCATGCACGCTTCCCGTGAGACTCACATTCCCAACTGTCCACAATTCTACATATGTAAAGTACCTTATAGACATTTGCCCATCCACTCATTACTTGTGCACGCTTTGGCGATTCCCGTAAGAGTTTGGGCACAGATGAAGGTCAATGGCTGGGTAGCCTTTTAACTATATATATGAAGACAGTAACTGTTCTTGAAAGAACAGATACTGTTGATGACCGTGCAGTTTTTCCCTGGAAAAAATTCATCATTTATTCCAGGGAAAAGCTGCACGGTCATCAACAGTATCTGTTCTTTCAAGAACAGTTACTGTCTTCATATATACATATCCCATTAATTTGAAATCAAGAAATCCAAGATAAAATACATTTCTGGTTTGAAGAAATGAAGGCATTAACAGAGAAGGAGTTTGTTCATCCCTTCTTGATATATTAATGTTGTGCGTGGGGTTCTCTACCGAGTTGCTGTTTTTGTTTACGCGCAATATTTCAATGAGTGACCCTTCTTCAGGTGCTGTGAGTTTTGCTATTATGTGTAATCACTGCCTGGACTCCAAACAGACTGAGCTATTGTTGAGCTTGCACCACTATTTATAGCAGAGTTTGACTCCCCGTGCCCATGATGTCCTTTGATGCTCTTTTACTTTTGCAGAGCTCCCAATGATACCATGTGAAGCCCAAGTTCTGTCACCATTTTCCAGTTCTGGTGGATATGGTGACTTGTGAGATCTTAATAAATTGAGTGCCAGACCCCAAGCCTTGGTTAAATTAAATCCTCTGTCCCTGTTTATCAGTTTTTCTGGTATATTTGTACCCCTACATATCAGCTGACAAAATACCTGAAACACATTCTCAGCGACTATGTGGGGAAGTGTGAACAGCACATTCATAACTTCACTGACTTTGTATACCACCTCAGTCAATTGTAGCTCCAAGATATGGATATTATGGTCAGTTTCGATGTAGTCTCTCTCTTTACAAGAATCCCGTTGTCTAATCATGAAAAGTTCAATGATTGTTTCATACAACTCCTTATGCATGTTCTGGCATCAACTTATTACCTGTTCAACAGAAAATGTTGTGAACAAACTGATGGTGTGGTAGTAGGTAGACGTTATCACCTGTTGTAGTGAACCTGTACATGGAATACATAGATGCAAAGGCAATAGAATCAGCCAAGTTGAAACCAACCCATTTCCATCAGTAAGTGGATGACACATTTGTGGTCATGGCATGGAGTGGAAAAACTTGTATAATTCCTAGAACAAGTTTCTTTGCATGGCTATCGCTCAAAAAAATAAAAATAAAGAAACAGAATTATTTGTTTCGTAAATAAAAATCCCCTTTCTTGCTGCAATTTATTTTATTTCTCCCAGACATGTTTCACCTTTATGTTAAGGCATTAAAGCAAAAGGTGAAATGCATCTGGAAGAAATAATGAAAGCCTTAAAGTAAAAGGCAAAATGTGTCTGGGATAAATAAAATACATTGCAGCAAGAAAAGGCAGTTTTTATTTACAAAACAAATAATTACTAAAACATTTAAACTGTATCTGTACTAATATGAAATTCATGATGGTACTTGTAAATGAGGGCCAACCACCTTTCCTCAGTGTGTTAATTAAGAGAAGAATGGATGGATCCCAATGTTACAGTGTATATAGAAAACCTATGCACACTGATCTCTGTCTTCACGCCTCGAGCCATTGCTGTCCTTCACAGATAAATTTGTTGTTAAAGACTCTAGTTCATAGAGATTGAACACTTTCAGACAATGAGAGTCTGACCAGAGAATTAAGACACCTACAAATAGTGGTCCCAAGGAATGGGTACTCAGATGATCAAATTAAATGAGTGATGTAGTCAAAATCATGAACACCTGAGAAAGAGGCAGAGACTGAGGAAGAAAAGCCAAAAATATTTATCTACCTTATGCTGGCCCAGATCCGTAGGCTTCTTTGGAAATGTACCATCCAGTGCATTTCACCCCGCATCGACTAATATAAAAAATTTTCTTTGTAATGGTAAAAGTCTCTGAAAGCCAGGTATGTGACATGTATCATGTGGGGCAGACTGTCAGAATAGTCAAGGAGAGATGCAGGAAATACAGCATCAAACCTGACTGCAACAGCGAAGCAAATCATCTGTCACTGAGCACTTCCTTGAATATAATCATGAAACAAAATATGATGAAGCCACTGTTGTTGTTGTGGTCTTCAGTCCTGAGACTGGTTTGATGCAGCTCTCCATGCTACTCTATCCTGTGCAAGCTTTTTCATCTCCCAGTACCTACTGCAACCTACATCCTTCTGAATCTGCTTAGTGTATTCATCTCTTGGTCTCCCTCTACGATTTTTACCCTCCACGCTGCCCTCCAATACTAAATTGGTGATCCCTTGATGCCTCAGAACATGTCCTACCAACCGATCCCTTCTTCTGGTCAAGTTGTGCCACAAACTTCTCTTCTCCACAATCCTATTCAATACTTCCCCATTAGTTATGTGATCTACCCATCTAATCTTCAGCATTCTTCTGTAGCACCACATTTCGAAAGCTTCTATTCTCTTCTTGTCCAAACTATTTATCGTCCATGTTTCACTTCCATACATGGCTACACTCCATACGAATACTTTCAGAAATGACTTCCTGACACTTAAATCTATACTGGATGTTAACAAATTTCTCTTCTTCAGAAACGCTTTCCTTGCCATTGCCAGCCTACATTTTATATCCTCTCTACTTCTACCATCATCAGTTATTTTGCTCCCCAAATAGCAAAACTCCTTTACTACTTTAAGTGTCTCATTTCCTAATCTAATACCCTCAACATCACCCGACTTAATTCGACTACATTCCATTATCTTCGTTTTGCTTTTGTTGATGTTCATCTTATATCCTCCCTTCAAGACACCATCCATTCCGTTCAACTGCTCTTCCAAGTCCTTTGCTGTCTCTGACAGAATTACAATGTCATCGGCGAACCTCAAAGTTTTTATTTCTTCTCCATGGACTTTAATACCTACTCCGAATTTTTCTTTTGTTTCCTTTACTGCTTGCTCAATATACAGATTGAACAACATCGGGGAGAGGCTACAACCCTGTCTTACTCCCTTCCCAACCACTGCTTCCCTTTCATGTCCCTCGACTCTTATAACTGCCATCTGGTTTCTGTACAAATTGTAAATAGTCTTTCGCTCCCTGTGTTTTACCCCTGCCACCTTTAGAATTTGAAAGAGAGTATTCCAGTCAACATTGTCAAAAGCTTTCTCTAAGTCTACAAATGCTAGAAACGTAGGTTTGCCTTTCCTTAATCTTTCTTCTAAGATAAGTCGTAAGGTCAGTATTGCCTCACGTGTTCCAGTGTTTCTACGGAATCCAAACTGATCTTCCCCGAGGTTGGCTTCTACTAGTTTTTCCATTCGTCTGTAAAGAATTCGTGTTAGTATTTTGCAGCTGTGACTTATTAAGCTGATAGTTCGGTAATTTTCACATCTGTCAACACCTGCTTTCTTTGGGATTGGAATTATTATATTCTACTTGAAGTCTGAGGGTATTTCGCCTGTTTCATACATCTTGCTCACCAGATGGTAGAGTTTTGTCAGGACTGGCTCTCCCACGGCCGTCAGTAGTTCCAATGGAATATTGTCTACTCCGGGGGCCTTGTTTCGACTCAGGTCTTTCAGTGCTCTGTCAAACTCTTCACGCAGTATCATATCTCCCATTTCATCTTCATCTACATCCTCTTCCATTTCCATAATATTGTCCTCAAGTACATCGCCCTTGTATAGACCCTCTATATACTCCTTCCACCTTTCTGCTTTCCCTTCTTTGCTTAGAACTGGGTTTCCATCTGAGCTCTTGATATTCATACAAGTCGTTCTCTTATCTCCAAAGGACTCTTTAATTTTCCTGTAGGCGGTATCTATCTTACCCCTAGCGAGACAGGCCTCTACATCCTTACATTTGTCCTCTAGCCATCCCTGCTTAGCCATTTTGCACTTCCTGTCGATCTCATTTTTGAGACGTTTGTATTCCTTTTTGCCTGTTTCACTTACTGCATTTTTATATTTTCTCCTTTCATCAATTAAATTCAATATTTCTTCTGTTACCCAAGGATTTCTACTAGCCCTCGTCTTTTTACCTACTTGATCCTCTGCTGCCTTCACTACTTCGTCCCTCAAAGCTACCCATTCTTCTTCTACTGTATTTATTTCCCCCATTCCTGTCAATTGCTCCCTTATGCTCTCCCTGAATCTCTGTACAACCTCTGGTTCTTTTAGTTTATCCAGGTCCCATCTCCTTAAATTCCCACCTTTTTGCAGTTTCTTCAGTTTTAATCTACAGGTCATAACCAATAGATTGTGGTCAGAGTCCACATCTGCCCCTGGAAATGTCTTACAATTTAAAACCTGGTTCCTAAATCTCTGTCTTACCATTATATAATCTATCTGATACCTTTTAGTATCTCCAGGGTTCTTCCATGTATACAACCTTCTTTCATGATTCTTAAACCAAGTGTTAGTTATGATTATGTTGTGCTCTGTGCAAAATTCGACCAGGCGGCTTCCTCTTTCATTTCTGTCCCCCAGTCCATATTCACCTACTATGTTTCCTTCTCTCCCTTTTCCTACACTCGAATTCCAGTCACCCATGACTATTAAATTTTCGTCTCCCTTCACAATCTGAATAATTTCTTTTATTTCATCATACATTTCTTCAATTTCTTCGTCATCTGCAGAGCTAGTTGGCATATAAACTTGTACTACTGTAGTAGGCGTGGGCTTCGTATCTATCTTGGCCACAATAATGCGTTCACTATGCTGTTTGTAGTAGCTTACCCGCATTCCTATTTTCCTATTTATTATTAAACCTACTCCTGCATTACCCCTATTTGATTTTGTGTTTATAACCCTGTAGTCACCTGACCAGAAGTCTTGTTCCTCCTGCCACCGAACTTCACTAATTCCCACTATATCTAACTTCAACCTATCCATTTCCCTTTTTAAATTTTCTAACCTACCTGCCCGATTAAGGGATCTGACATTCCACGCTCCGATCCGTAGAACGCCAGTTTTCTTTCTCCTGATAACGACATCCTCTTGAGTAGTCCCCGCCCGGAGATCCGAATGGGGGACTATTTTACCTCCGGAATATTTTACCCAACTATTGTGGTGCAAATGCCAAGTTTCTGGGATAATTTGATTAAGGAGTCTTTTGAAATAAAGATCTCAGAAAACAATGGAAATGTCAGGTTGGAATATCAACAATATAAGGAAAAATATAGATTGTTACTGACTGTAAAGTTGATATGTTGAGTTGCAGACAGGCGCAACAAAAGGACTGCTAACACATTTAGTCTGACTGCCATCTCCAGTATTCTGGTCTGAGCTGTTGAGGATGGTGGTCATGTGTGCATGAGGTATGTTTACTTTGTGAATCAATGTGTGTGTGTGTGTGTGTGTGTGTGTGTGTGTGTGTGTGTGTGTGTGTTTGTTTCCTTTTCTGAAGAAGTCTCCGACTGTGTAACAGTCTTTTTGTTGTGACTGTCTGCAACTCCATGTGTCGCCTTTACAGTGAGTAGCAATCTATCTTTTTCCTTATATTGTAGATGTCAGAAAACCCAGCAAACAGGGATGGAGGTTTAAACTGAAACAAGGCCTGGGTTCCCACTCTTAATTTACTAAGGTTTCACTGGCTGCAACATCCTTCAAGGCTGAAAAATGCAGAAAGAATTTGTGTTTCACACAATATCAGTGTGAGCTCTGAAAACCAAAAGAGCATCAAAGGATGTAGTGGACATCAGGAGTCAAACTTAGCTATAAGTAGTGGTGTGAGGGTCCAGCAGCAGATACATGTAACAGCAAAACTTGCAGCATCTGAAGAACATGGCTTGGTTGCCTGTCGAAATATTGTGTGTAAATGGAAACAAAAACTAGGCAGAATGTCTAAAATCACATTAAACAACTGACACTGAAAAAGCTGGGAGATCACATCACTGTCTCATGCAGACTGGATCAAGGACTAGCAAATGGCCAAGTGAGGCTCACGGTCAAGCTCAGTGCCCATACTGAGTTACTTGTACCAAAATATTACAACTGTGAAGCAATGTGGTGGCCAGATTGATCCATTTTACGACAACATACTGTAATCTATCACCACAATTTTTTGCAGCTTGTCCTGTAATTAACATAGACAACCATTTTGTTATTACAAGTCCAGGATTATGGAACCCAGAACCACTGACCAACACTGTCATAAACACATCAAAATATAGCACACCTGTCTGCCAGTATAGCTTTGGCAGTGACACACATACGTATGTCATGCTGCCCACTACTGTTTTTCTTTAAGGGGACTTCCCCACCATGTGGTAAGGAGAAGCCACTATTCCACTGACTGAATAGTGTTTTGTTACATACTCTTTGATATTATGATTAGTTTCTAGAACTCCCATGCCAGTCTTGGCTCATAAACAAATATCATAAAGTTGTAGGCCTACATGAATTTCTCTTTTGTTTTTATTTAAAAATTGCAGATATTGTAATTAGTACATCCATTTAAAAATTCACACTTCCAAGTGTTTAAAATAGCCTTCCTTGTAATTCGAATAACCAGAGATTTTTTCCCAGTTTGTGTTTCAGGCAACATAAAACAATACTCATTATGCCTCATTTGGTTCTGAAAATGGCAGGCCCATGTCAATTAAAGCAAAAAAATATATTGTCCTGCACACAGAGAAAAATATTCTAGCCTGAGGCAGAATGTTACACTACCTCAGAATGTAGTTTACTGTGTGTCTTAAATGGTAGAATATGAGACAGGGAAAAAAAAGAGCTGTGTCAGTCTTTATATTATGTGCACTGAGATGTCTGTCAACTAGTACTGTGTGTGTGTGTGTGTGTGTGTGTGTGTGTGTGTGTGTGTGTGTGTGTTGTTGAGCTTTCCAGAACAGTACTCAGCAATGAAATAGACAAAGCATAAGGCAGAACAGAATGTGCACATGAAAGAAACCCAGTATTTACTGCATAACTTAGGCAGGATGTTATTTCTAGTTCAGAATTTGGTAGTAACTCTACAAGAGCTTGCTAATATTCAGCACTCTCAAAGGATTTGTGTTGTGGTATAGGTGCATTTTTAAAAGTAGATGTTCACAAATAACTTGTGTCTGACCACACTGCCATATGAAGAGGTTAAGTCAATGAACAGTGCTGACATTTTTAACCATTTATGATCTGGAAGAAACTGAGCGGAGTACTGTGTGATAAGAAGATTAGCTGCAGAATGAAAGGAAAGCTTTACAAGTCTGTGGTGAGGCTTGCGATGCTGTATAGCGCAGAAACTTGGCCAATTACAAAAGCCCGAGAGAAAAAGATGGAAGTGACAGAAATGAGAATGTTAAGGTGGATGAGTGGAGTGACACGAAAGGATAAACTAAAGGATGAGTACATCAGGGGAACAGTGAAAGTGGGGCCCATAGGAAAGAAGATCCAAGAAAGTAGGCTAAGATGGTATGGACATGTGCAGAGAAGAAGGGACTACTATGTGGGGAGAAGAATTGAAGACCTAGAAATCGAAGGACCAAGGAGAAGAGGAAGATCGAAACTGAGATGGAAGGACAAGGTTGCAGAGGACCTATGGGAGAAAGGATGGCTCAGAGAAGATGCATCGAATGGACATTTATGGAAGAGAAGGATCCAGCAAAGCAACGCCTACCCCACATGACGTGGGAAAAGGCTGAGATGATGATGATGATGATGATGATGTGTTAATAACCCTCTAGTTTTGAATGAACAGCAAGTTGTCTCCTTTACATGATTTATGCTCTGAAGCGTAAGTAAACAGGTAAGTTGTGTAAATGAAAGCCATTTTTAGATGAAGAATTTCTGTTTCTACTAACAAGTTAACTATAACTTTGAATTAACAGCAATCCTGTAATTGCTGACGCTAAATAAAAAATAAAATAAAATAAATAAAAAAAAGAGACAAAAACATTTTATTCAAGAGATTTTCTTCTGTGCCTGTTAGCCTACTTTTTAGTTGCTTTGTTCAATTTTTAAATACACAGGTGGCGAACATTACATTGTAAAACACTCAGGTAAAAACGCTACACAAATATCAGTCCTCTTCAAATGCAGACAAATATTGACACACATTGACTCTTCTGTTTGATGTTTTATCACAAACACTAATTTAGCAAAGCAAAGAATTACAGGAAATTTTAATTGGTTAAAATTGTTTTTAATCTAATAGCTATAATAGTGACATATTATGAAATCATAACTTAAAAGAAATTTTTATGGCAGAACCCAATATTTCATTACAATATATCACTCTACAGTCTCATATCTCATGTTGAATACTTTGATTTTAAGGTGTTTATATTAAGACCATAGTTTCTGTCAATGCTTTTAAAGATAAAACATATTTTCTGTGGAATCACACCTTTTAAAAATATGTGATGGCATTCAAATCACCATACAAATTGTTTGATTCACAGTACAAGAATTTAATATGAACAGAAAACTGTACATCAGATAAAAATTAACAACAAATCTGAAGTTTGTTAAAACTGCTTTTATGTCTAAAGTGCTGACAATCATATGATTAAATGAGAACTAAACAAAAGTTTTGCATTTTCATTAGGAGTTACAATACGTAAAATTCAGTAATTTTCAGAAAATTAGGTGACACTTTCAGTCCTTTTGTGTACAATTCAAACAAATTTTAAGCTGTCAGAAAACACACTGCATGTATAAAATGAGTGGTCAAAGTATTCAGGCATTATATTCAGTCTTAAATGATAGAGAGTGTATTTATGCAAAACCCTGACCCAATAATTACCAGCAGTACCAATAATTACCATCTAGGACTGGAGGACTAAGCAAACGGAACAACTGTATAGAAGTGCTAAAGTAATACAACAAAACAGTCATATAAAAATAATAATAGTACAATTCTTCATCCTTTGTATACAAGGGACATCACATATTTTGTTATACTCAGGCATAGGAAATTTAAAATTTGTACTTGAAGTTAACCTCCAGCAAATACTGAATGCTTACCTGCCCAACATCATACACAATGTAACTGAAAAGTTGTCAAGGAAGAAAATAAGAATTTTTAACAACAGTTCAAATCATAACTATAGTACACGTCCTCATAACACTTGGTGTAAGTGGCAATTCACCTGCACATTAACAATATTGATTTACTAATATATTGTTTTTAAGTTTGGTCTCACACCATATAAGCCATCCTTGAAATGATGAGCTGAGGACAAATGTTGCTTCAGAGATTACATCAAAAACTATACTTTAGTATACATCTTTCTTTCCACAGAGGATTATCAGGTGTCACACACCATCCTGACAGATTAGAAGTGTCTGTTAGGTTGCATAGAACTCCGACTGAATTTCAAAAGCTGAGGTAGGTACTGACAGACTGAAGAGGTGATGTGGGTAATGACACATCTGAAAAGGCTGTGAAGTAAGATGTTCATCCACAAAATGGTTGTGAGTAACAAATGTTTTAAGATACATGGCTTGAAATACTTTTTGGCATCAGTTTGTGTCATACATTTTGTAACCAATTTCCTTATGAATTTTCTTTTCATTGTGTGCAGTGTACATATGCCACATAAGCTGCTTGGCCATTATTTCACTATGGATTGTTATGGGCTGTGTGCTACGGCACTAAATATTACAAGTGGGCTTAGAAAAAATGGACACAAACTAAAGTGTATAAAACGTGTACTCATATCCTGACAAGCTTGCCAACTGAACATCAAAATGTAGACAGAGGTCTTTTCAATCGCCATTTTCATTATGTTTCATATTTCATCCTACCATATAGGATTTATGAACCTTCCAGGGAAGATAATGCATCAGAACAGACAACTATAAAAGAAATATGTTGTATAATATAACATTAAAATTTAAAACATAAGAACATCACTGGGGTATGTTTAGTGACTTTTCTCTGCCAGATAATAATACTGTGTATTTTGTCAAACAAACAATTCAAATCAATCAATGAAAACCAATTACAACACCTTTGTGAGAGAAATGATCTCTTCATCAATTTCACTCAGTACAGAGGCCCTTTTGGCCAACATCCGTAACTTTTTGGCCTCCAATTCTTTAATTTGCTGGATGATGGAGCTTTCCCATGTAGCTCTTTTGGCTTCATCTTCTTCGCATTGCTTCTGCTTTAAAGCCTCACCATACCAATCTCAAGCACTTTGATTGTCCAGAGTCATTCTCTTGTTAACATCAAACTTGAAGACACCGCCAGCTGACTTCAGACTTGTCTCTGCAACGTTTCTGGATCTTTCAAAGGCATTTGACACCATTGACCATGAAATGCTGGTACAAAAATTAAGCAACTATGGCATTCGAGGGCAACCAGGTGAATGGATAAAATCATACTTGTGCAACCGCAAGCAGTATGTATCATTAGGAAACTCATACCAATCAGAAACCAAACCCATCAAATATGGATTGCCACAGGGTTCGGTAATGGGGCCATTGTTATTTAATGTATTTGTTAATGATATAGGTGTTGAGGAGGAAGAAAAGAAAATAGTGTATGCTGATGACATGACAATACTAAATAGTGACCAAAATATGGAACAGCTTGAGAGAAGAGCATACATATCTGCAAATGTCACAGCTCAATGGCTGTTGGAAAATGAACTGGCTATAAATCTAAAAAAGACTATGTATGCAGTGTTTAAAAACAAGGAAAAGGCTGTAGACATGGATTTAGAAGTTGATGGAACAAGGCTGGAAGAAGTAGAATCTGCTAGATTCTTAGGTATTCTTGTGGATAATGAACTGAAATGGAAAAAACATATTAATAATGTCTGTAAGAAACTGAGCTCTGTCATATTCTTAATGATGCAGCTGTCACAGTATTCAGACAAGAACCTTCTGTGTACAGTGTATCATGGACTTTTCAAACCATACTTACAGTATGGAGTGACTGTGTGGGGAAACTCAAACAGACAAGAGACAAAATGAGTGTTCACATTACAAATAAAAAGCAATTAGGACCATTTTAAGAAGAAAGACCTCTGAAACATGCAGAAACTGTTTCAAGAATTTATGTATCTTAACTTTTTCATTGTTGTAAATGATTAATGGAAAATCTCATATAAAGATGTGAAACAAATACTAACAAAGAGATAGAGGGGCTGGCCAGTACTTACCTCAGCTCAGTACAGCCGATAGATACACATAAAACAGAACTGAAAATTTACGTTCCTAGCTTGAAAGGATGTGTTGGAGTGCAAGTTCCCATCTCCGCAGTTCAGAGGGACTGGTGTTGAGTGGGAGAAGCCAAATGGCACATACGGTGTAGCAGGTTCCTAGGACCCTAGAATTATGCTGGAGGGCATGCTCCGCTACTGGGTATTGGGCATCTCCTAGGCGGACAGTTCGTCTGTGTCCGTTCATGCGCTCAGCCAGTTTAGTTGTTGTCATGCCGATGTAAAAGGCTGTGCAGTGCAGGCATGTCAGTTGATAAATGACATGTGTAGTTTCACACGTAGCCCTGCCTTGAATTGTGTATGTTTTACCAGTAGCGGGACTGGAGTAGGTGGTTGTGGGGCGGATGCATGGGGCAGTTTTTGCACCGGGGTTGGTTACAGGGGTAGGAACCGTTGGGTAGAGAAGGTAGTCTGGGAATATTGTAGGGTTTAACAAGGATGTTACGGAGGTTAGGGGGGCGACGAAAGGCAACTCTGGGTGGTGTGGGGAGAATTTTGTCAAGGGATGATCTCATTTCAGGGGTTGACTTGAGAAAGTCATATCCCTGGCGGAGTAATTTGTTGATGTTTTCGAGGCCAGGATAATATTGGGTGACAAGGGGGATGCTTCTATGTGGTCTGGGGGTAGGAACATTGTTGTTGGACGGGGAGAAATGTATTGCTCGGTAAATCTGTTTGTGGACAAGGTCTGCAGGATAGTTGCGGGAGAGGAAAGCACTGGTCAGGTTATTGGTGTAATTGTTGAGGGATTAGTCACTGGAGCAGATAAATTTGCCATGAATACCTAGGCTGTAGGCAAGGGAGCGTTTGATGTGGAAAGGATGGCAGCTATCAAAGTGAAGGTACTGTTGTTTGTTTGTGGGTTTGATATGGACAGAGGTGTGGATGTGAGCTTCAACAAGATGAAGGTCAACATCCAGGAAGGTGGCTTGGGTTTTGGAGAAGGACCAGGTGAAATTCAGATTCGAAAAGGAGTTGAGGTTATGGAGGAAATTAAGGAGTGTTTCTTCACCATGAGTCCAGACCACAAAGATGTCATCTATAAACCTATACCAGGGCAGGGGAAGCAGCTGTTGGGTCTTCAGGAAAGCCGCCTCCATGCGGCCCACGAAGAGGTTGGCATAGGACGGAGCCATCCTGGTTCCCATGTCCGTTCCCCTGATTTGTTTGTAGGTCTGGCCTTCAAAAGTGAAGTAATTATGGGTGAGGATGAAGTTGGTAAGTGTGATAAGGAACGAGGTTTTTGGAAGATCTTCGGGTGGGCTTTGGGAGAGGTAGTGCTCAAGGGCAGAGAGACCATGGGTATGTGGGATGTTTGTGTAAAGGGATGTAGCATCTATGGTGAAAAGAAAGGTTTCAGGTGGGAGAGGAGTGGGAATGGATTTGAGGCGTTCTAGGAAGTGGTTTGTGTCTTTGATGTAGGATGGGAGTCTGCAGGTGATAGGTTGTAGGTGCTGAGATACGTTCGGTTGGGGCTTTGAAGCCTGCTACAATGGGACGGCCAAGATGGTTCTCTTTGTGGATTTTGGGTAATAGGTAGAAGGTAGGGGTACGTGGCTCAGGTGGAGTGAGTAGGTCTATGGAAGCCGGTGTGAGGATTGTTGTATATATACAAAACAACTGGTATCAGACTACTAAGAAGTCTGCCTAAAAACCTGCAAGATAGCGTACTTCACAATGACTTTCCAAAGAAACTTAAAGACTGTCTCATTGAAAAAGAGTTTTACAGTGTTGCAGAATACTTATGCCATTAAATTTGTATATATTGTTATTCATTATCAATGATGTAAAAATGTAAGCTAAAGGTGTAGAAAATTAAGTTATAATGAATGTTAATACTTTGACATGTCCTATATTACACATACATTTACTGTACACAATGTAATCTTACAGCGTCAAATAAAATTCAATTCAATTCAATTCAATTCAATATTTGATGTATCGCTACCAATGAGTTGGTTTCTTGGTTGATAATACACTTTCTATTAATGGAAGAACCTTGCTCTACCAAGGCTTGACCATAGCTCAGAATGAGAACCTTTTGAAGAAAGCTATACAAATACTGACAGATGGTATCACCATCTAATAAGCCTCCCCAAAAGTGATAGATTCTTGTCTCAGTCCTCCTTTAGTTTGCACAGAGATCCAAAAAATACCTCCTTACCAAGAAGTTAGATGAATTATTTCTCAAGTTTATCACAGTCCTTAGCACTTATCCAGTTCTGTGAAGAGAATTTCTGCATGTCATTCAACATTCTAACCTTGCCAGTTCATGAGCTGCTATTTATCACAACTGGATCACAAAAGCTGATGTATCTACAAATGCTGTACTTCAAAGGTGACTTTAGAAGGAGGTTTGAGCACATTTTGATCAGTGTGTCCCTACTCTCAGCCCTGAAAGTTAATATATCTTTGGCAGTCATGCTTACTTTTCTGAGCTCAGACTGTACAGCACGACCTAAGTTCATGTCTATTGTAGGAATAACATCAGCTTTATTTTCAATTTTTATGTCACACACTGATTTTGTGGCAGATAATACTTCAGTCTTAACAACTAAGGACATCATATCAGCAAGTAGAGATGACAAACCATTGAACTGAAAGGGGCCATGGAGACCACACATTGGAATTCCCTCAAACAGGATGTGATATGTCCTGAAACAAAGCTAAAAAAAGACACCTTATCTGGGAGCAGAGGATCTTTGAGGTACTTCAACATTGTTTGCCACCTGTAAGTATCTGTTTTAATCTTGTGCTCCTTTACTTTGTACACGTAAGTCTTTAGAAAGGAGATGATGTTTACACCCCGATCGGTGGCATCCTTGTTTTCCAGCCAGCGCACGGAGCAAAATTTTCTAGGAAGGGCGGATTTTCAGGTTTATTAAATCATTTGTAATCAGCTCTTCTTGCAGGTACATTCTTCAACAAATTATAAATCAATCTCAGAAAAGGTACAATGCCCCAGTTAGTCTTTAAGGCTACTGTCTTGAAATTCTGATAAATTGTATGAAGACCACAAGATCCCATATCAATAAAAGTTGATCGACTGTCTTCAGATCAAGACACGAATCCTTCGAATGCCCAATTGGCATTAGGTCCAGCCATTGATACCAGAAGTATGTTGGTAAGATTAAGATAAGAAGTTTCTATCTTAAAACCATCCAACATATTGGCAGCAGTGGTATGGCTTAAAAATGCAGATGCATTTCAACTTGTTTATTAACACACACAAACAGACCCAGCCTGCAGGCATGTTGGTGAGACTAGATCCGACAGGCAGAGCCCGCACTTTAGTGGTTTTGGCCTGTCGCGGAATCTGCTCGTTTGGCCAGCTACTCACGAGTCACAGACAGCATATTGATGAAATGAAGCAGTGGTGATCAGTCCATGCAACAGCTAACTTGTGCAAGTATTCTGAGGATCAATAATAATGAGGATAGGTAGCAACTCATGGTAAAGATGATTGCTGAGCCACAGACATGCACTTGGTAAAGACAATCATACTCTCAGAATTAAATTTTCGGACATAGCCTTTGCCAGAAAACGAAAGCACATGCAATTTCACACAATCACTCAGACACATGTCCTCCATCTTCAGCCACTGTGTCTACAGTCTCTGAGAATCACTTCCAAACAAACCATTCCTCACCCTTGCCTGCCTCTCGTCAGCAGCTGTTAGGCTAGCGGAAAGAAGTGATGGCAGCACTGAGGAGAGTGGTAGGAAGGGGAGAAGCAGTAGGAATGAGGGAGTAGGAAAGCAGTGCACTTACTCAGCTGCGCCCAGCCAGCAATAATGCATGACACTTCAGTAAACAAACCATTTCATCTACTGAGACAAAAATGAAGTTTTTCCAGCGTTTTTTTTTTCCTTTTTTTCCAAATTTCCTCATCACATTTGAAATTCCTTGATTTTTAGAACTTGTGGTAACCCTGATCACCCTTTAAGGTAGAATTCACCCTGTTCAGTGGGGATTTTCTTTAACAATTTTGAGCTAATCCTGTTACTGAAAGGCACCTTTGAGAGATTATGAGCGAGAAACTGTAAAGACTTAGCATGTTTATACAGTGTAGTGTTGCGAAAATTTTAGTATTAAATATTGGCAAAGGAATAGAGCCTTGTATCATTATAACATGCATTTCAAAGGGTACTTTTCATTGTAGAACACTGCTATGAGAAACAAGAAGTTACAGGGCAACATTTATTGAAATATATGAAGAAAATGTAAATTAATTACAAACTATGGAATACACACACTTTATTAAACATGTAAATGTCACTACAGATACTCAGATTCAGATTATGACATGTTCGATATGCCTGCCATCGCTGACGATTTGGTGCAGACGAATAGTGAAATTCTGCATGACTCACTGAAGCATCGGAACATCAGTGCTGTCAATGATCTCCTGAATGACTGTTTTCAGCTCTCCAATGGTTTTGGGGTTATTGCTGTACACCTTGACTTTAATATAGCCCCACAAAAAGGAGTCACATGTGTTCAGATCTGGATAATATGGCGGCCAATCGAGGCCCACGCCAGTGCTCGCTGGGTACCCTAAAGTGCTCCTCCAGGACATCAAACACTCTCCTGCCTCAATGGGATCAAGCTCTGTCTTGAATGAACCACATATTGTTGAAATCAGGGTTACTTTGGATAATGGGAATGAAGTCATCTTCGCGTACCATTTAGTAGTCACCATGCCATCAAGGAATATCGCACCGATTATTCCGTGACTGTACATTGCACATCATACAGTCACCCACTGAGGATGAAGAGACTTCTCGATAGCAAAATGCTGATTCTCAGTCCCCCACATGCACCAAATTTGCTTTTTGACAAACCCATCCAAATCAAAGTGGGCTTCGTTGCTAAACCAAACCATAGTCACATCAAAGTCCTGTTTGTAAATTCCGTGGACAATAGTGCTGGCTAAAAACAACTGCTGTTCCGTGGCCCTGGGGCTTAAAGGCTGGCGGGTTTGAATTTTGAATGGGCAGAGGTGCCTTCAACAACAATTTGTCAGAGTGTCTCCAGCGTTTCTCGATGTTTTCACCCTTTTTGGAAAATTCACATTGCCAATGCTGTCATCACGAACATTACCTGTTCTCTCAAACTTGTGAATCAATTTCTTAATTGTTAGCACACTTGGACCAGTTGTCTTCAGCTTGAACTTGGTGACAAACTTCCTTTGAGCCACAGTTGGGCTGTTATTGCTCACATAGTAGGCCTTCACAAATGCTATATGCTATATCGTAATATTTTTATGTGCAAATGGCTGACAAGAACAGGGTGTGTGTGCATGCACATACAATTCCCATCATGCCCCGCAGACAACCATGCAGTTTGAACATCCTAACGCAAACCATTCAGAAGTTATGACGATTTTATTTCATATACTTTAATAATTGTCACCCTGTATTTTGTCAAAGAATATTGGTGGAGGACTGTGTTCTTACACTGTGCAATGTTTCATAAAAACTGACAAACTCTGTGGCAGCAGGCAAAAAGTTCACTATAGATGTGCGAGGTCTGACTCAAAGAAAATGAGACCAGTAGTGCAGATCTATGTATTCAGCAAATATGTTTAATTAATAGTGGCTACCTTCATAGTAGGACATTTCTGCAGGTCATTTTTCACAAGGACACACACACACACACACACACACACACACACACACACACACACACACCGCCACCACCACCACCACCACCACCACCACCACCACCAATAATAATGCAGGTGACCACACAACACAACATGGATACAGTGTCACACAAAATAGTCTACCCATTTCTTTCAGTTAACACACTGCACTGTCCTTTAACATTTAACTACAAAGCAATTATTACTGAGGGGATCTTTAGATAACCCATGCATAAGCACAACAGGACATACTTTTACCTGCAAGGTAACAACTGCTGTGGATATTCAAATGTACGCATCTATCAGTCAAAATGTGAATTTTGTTTGGTCTGCAAAATAATGAGTGGCTACTAATTATTTACAGTGGCAACACACAACATTGTTGTTGAATAAGACAAACCAGTAAGCACTCTCTTGCTTATTGTGTAACTTGAAGCACCCTTCCACTTTCCATCAACCATTAAGGGAGGCTGACAAATGCCAGTCTTAGTAATTAATTCAAGCTTCCTGTGGTTTAGTTAAATCACTCCAGGTATATTCTAGGTTGGGTCTTCTAATGTAGTGGTTAGCACATTGGACTTGCATTCAGGAGGATGATGGTTTAAATCTCCACCCGAACATCAAGATTTAGGCTTTTCATGATTTTCCACAATCACTTAAGGCAACTGCCAGCCAATTTCCTTCCCTAATTTGAGCGTGTGCTCCATCTCTAATAACTTCATTGTCAACAGGACGATAAGCACTTGAGCTTCCTCGAAATACTCCACAGCTGTTTCCTTCCCCCCCATTTCCCAAATAAACTAGTTCCCTGTTTCAGTAACAATGCCAATGAGGTTGCCGTAAATTAGTGAGGGAAATTGCATAAAGCCGAAATCTCAATAACCAGGTGGGGATTTAAACCGTTATCCTCTCGAATGCAAGTCCAATGTGCTAACCATTGTACTGCTTTGCTTGGTTTGTATTTAAAGACCTAACCTAGCATACAACTGCAGTGATTTAACTAAATCACAGAAAACTTCAATTAGGTTGCTAAGACTGGTATTTGAATCAAACATCACAAATATGGCTCTAGTGCCCTAATATGATACCTCTTGTAATGGTGATGGAAAGTGGAAGGTTACTTCAAGTTACGTAGTAAGCAGTCAGTTAAACGTTTCCCTTGTAGTATGTTTCTTAAATTTTGTGTGTGTTTTCCTATTTAGAGGTTCAATCCATCATTTTTTTAAGGGCAGATGCATTCAGTCTGTAGTGCAGTGGTTGCTCACTGAAAAGTCAGTTACATGGATCATTAATGCACTGGCATCTGCTGGTGACTCATCAGGAGGGTAGCAAGATGCATATCTGGGATTCTGTCTGCTTTTATAGTTTACTTCCTTAGTCTTGCTAGGATTGTGTGGATGCAGGAGAAGCTGGCCACATTTTGTGAGCAGCTGAATGCATTTTTGGCTATGGTCAGTCACTTTCACTGCTGCCTCAAGACATAGTAGTTGCAGAGAATCTGGTGTGTCACAAGGGACACCTCAGATGTGACTTGCTTGGCTTTGCTCCTGAGGCACCTCCTAGGATACCTGACGCGTTGGGATATGCTCTCACTGCAGGGTGAGTGGCAGGTGATAAGGTGTTTGCGTCATTTGAGGCGGAGGGCCAATGCAGAGACTGGCCTTCTAACCTTGCCCATCCACCTCGTAAGTGGATATGTGGCCCCAGCTTCAGCAGGCACAGAGGGGGGAGGGGTTTACTGGTTATTGGGAGCTCCAACATCAGGTGTGTTATGGAGTGCCTTAGACAGATGGCATTCAGTGCAGGAAAGAAAGCCAATGTGCACTTGGTGCGTCTGCTGGGGGCCTCATCTGAGATGTGGGGGCAGCCCTGCCTGCAGCTATCAAGCATGCAGGTTACAGTCACCTGCAAGTTGTGGCTCATGCCGGCACCAACGACACCTGTTGAATCGGTTCTGAGGCCATCCTCAGTTCATATTGGTGGCTATCAGAGGTGGGGGAAGACTGCTGTCATTGCGTGCAGGGTGTAAGCAGAGCTCACAATTTGCAGCATTGTTCCCACAGTTGATTGAGGTTCTTTGGTTAGCAGGCAAGGGGAGGGTTTCAACCAAAGGCTTCATTGACTTTGTGATGGCCTTGGCTGCATATTTCTAGAACCACGTTATTGGATGGGGATTTGTACCACTCTCCTTGTTAGGTCAGCGACACACTACATGAAGGAAACAGCTTCTCGGGTAACAGAGTATTTGTGGAATGCACATGAGGTTTTTTTTAGACTAGACAATAGTTTGAGGTACTTTGATAAACACTCGCCACTCAGTAGGCAGCAAGGGGAGTCTGACTGCATTCAGAGTAAAGACAGTTTGACTGCCAAAATTTTATCAATGAACTGTTGAAGTATTTGTAACAAAGTTCCCAAATTTTTTTGCCCTCCAGGAAAGCTCTCACACTCAAATTATTCTCTGGAATGAGAGCTGCCTGAGACCCAAAGTGGAAAGCTCTGAGATATTTAATGAGTTGTGAAATATATATTGGAAAGACAGATTAGAGGTCATGGGAGGGGGAGTATTCACTGCAGTTACCAAAAATATTTTCTCTACTGAGGTCGGAGAAGAGTGCGACAGTGAAGTCATCTGATCGCACATAACAGGTGTAGGTGAAACCAAGTTAATTGTTGGATGTTTTAACCGGCCACCTGGTTCTGCTGTGACAATTGCAGACACACTCAAAGAAAGTCTACAGTCAGTAGCACATAAATATCCAGATCGTGCAATACTACTTGGAGGCAACTTTAACTACCAAGTATAGACTGGGATGTCTATGGGTTCATTGTGGGGGGGACAGACACTGTCGTGCAAAATGCTTTTGAACCCATTTTCTGAACAGTCTTGAGCTGCTAGCTTAGCAGCCCACACATAATGGAAATATCTTGGACCTAGTAGCTACAGATAGGCCAGATATTATCGACAATGTCAGTATAGAGACAGAGATTCACAATAATGATGTCATTATAGCAAACATGGTCACAAAAGTTAATAAATCAGTCAAGAAGGCTAAGAGGGTGGTGGTACTGCTAGATAGGGTGCAGACAAGCAGTCTTTAGCATCTCACCTAGAGAGTGAACTGACATTACTTAGTTCAAGTAAGATGGATGTGTATGGATTATGGGCAAAGTTCAAGCAGATTATAAATCGTGGTCTGGAGAGTTACGTGCCTAATAAGTTGATAAAGGATGGAAAAGACCAACCATGGTTTAATAATGAAATATGGAAGAGGCTGAGGGAGCAGAAGCTGTTGCCAATCTCAGATCAAAAGAGAACATAAAAATGATGATGAGCAAAGGTTAATAGAGATTCATGTGTCTGTGAAAAGGTCTGTACACGAAGCATACAACTATAAATGTCATACCTTAGCAAAAGATCGGACAGAGAACCCAAGAAAATACTGGTCCTATGAAAAATGCTAAGTGGGTCTAACACTTCAATTGTCCCTTGTTGACTAGTCTGGTAAGGTAGAAAACGAAAGCCAAAGTTTTAAATTTTGTGTTCCAGAAATCGATAATACAGGAGAATCTTACAAACGTACTGTCATTTGACCATTAGACAGATTCCCATATGGACGATATAGTAATAAGAATCCTTGGCATTGAGAAACAACTGAAAATAAGTAAGTCACCAGGTCTGGATGGAATCCCAATTTGATTTTACAAAGAGTACTCTACAGCACTGAACCATCACCTAGTTTGCATTTATGATTAATCTCTTGCCCAGTGCAAAGTACCAAGCAGCTGAAAAAAGCACAGGTGACTTCTGTCTATAAGAAGGGAAAAAAGGAACGGACATGCAAAATTACAGACCAATATCCGTAACATCAGTTTGCTGCAGACTGCTTCAACATATTCTCAGTTTGAATATAATAAATTTTCTTGAGACTGAGAAGCTTATGTTCACCAATCTGCATGGCTTTAGAATGCATCACTCATGCGAAACTAAGCTTGCCTTTTTCTTGTATGATGTACTGCGAACTATGGATGAATGGTGATGGACAGTTCCCATATTTCTACATTTCCAGAAACTATTGGAACATGGTGACCCATGGCAGGCTGTTAACAAAAGTACAAATTTATGCAATAAGCTCACAGATATGCGAGTGGCTCGAAGACTTTTTAAGTATAGAACCCAGTATGTTGTCCTGGACAGTGAATGCTCATCAGAGACAAAGGTACCATCAGGAGTGCCTCAGGGAAGTGTGATAGGACTGCTGTCGTTTTAAATATACGTAAATGATTTGGCAGATGCAGTGGGCAGCAGTCTGTGGTTGTTTGCTGATGATGCTTTGGTGTCGAAGTTGAGTGACTGCAGGTAGATGCAAGATGACTTGGGCAATATTTCTAGTTGGTGTGGTTAATGGCAACTAGCCATAAATATGGAAAAAAAGTAGGTTAATGTGGATGAGTACGAAAAACAGACCTATTTTGTTCAGATGCAGCATTAGTAGTGTACTGCTTGATAAAGTCATGTCGTTTAAATATCTGGGTGTAACATTCCAAAGTGACATGAAATGAAATGACTGTGGTAGGGAAGCTGAATGGTTGACTTCAGGCTTTTGGGAGAATTTATCGAAGTGTGGTTCATCTGTAAAGGAGACTGCATATAGGACACTGATGTGACCTATTTTTTAATACTGTTCTAGTGGTTGGGATCCATACCAGGTGAGATTGAAGGACGTTGGAATGTTTCAGAGGCAACCTGCTAGATTTGTCACTGGCAGGTTCAAACAATACTAAGTGTTGTACATTTAGTCTAATACTGAAGAGACCTACTCATTCATAAAAGTATGGCTTTATCATGTGTCTTTATACACACACTGTTAACAGTGTACTAGATAACATTTACCCATTTACCACAGATTCCAAGAGCACATAATTAAAACAAATAGTAATGTAGGAATCATCATGAAAGGTTACACCTTTAGATGCAGCAGTGGAGTCACACTACCAATTTGTTAATGGTATTTACTTCCTGTCATTGCAGTGTTCTAAAAAATGGCACAAAGTGATGAGTTAAATGAGCTAGGCGGTGTGACCAAGTACTTACTCTTCTGCTTTCACCTCAACATGAGTCAAAATGTAGCCGTAGATGGGAATGGTCCAATTCGACATATTGAACAAACCATGCCCCAAAATTTTTTATACTTGAAAAATACACTGAAAAAGGACTCCATCACAATAAAAGCTGATAAGACACACTGCACACACTTGTGTGTGTGTGTGTAAAGTAGATTGAAAACTGACAATTTCATAGCGTGCCTGGTGGCTGGAGAATTGTACACTCGTACCAGAGATGTAGTGGACTGCGCATGTACAATGTGGAAGGGACATACCTTTTGACGGTGCATTGGTAAAAATAACACCATTCGGTGTGATCATAATTTGTACAGTGTATTTCAGCTTTTGTTGATAGTTTCTCTGAAACAATTGTCCCCAGTTACTGTTCACTCAAATTTGCCTCTCATTTAATAGTCATAATTACCAGTCCCTTTCATTGTAGCATAAACATTAACAATGAAGATAAAACTGAAATAATATTCATTATGTTTAATGCTTGCTGTTACACAGAGTGCTAACTTGGTTTTACTTTGTAAAATCTGATTGTTAACTGTATAAATGAAAGAGACTTACATGAAATAACATAAAAACCAAAAGAATCAATTATTGACAAAATTAATTGGATAGATGAAAAGTCTACTCACCGAGCAATGGCAGAACATAATGAAACTCTCAAACTCTGTGAAAGACTGGTGGCCACAAAATCCCATTACCCCCTTAATATCAACATAAAGCCCACAAACTTGATTAAATAACTCGAACAAAAGTTCTTTAGTAGTTTTCTTGAGATATGAATGACGCAGAACTGCTCGTAAGAGGTAATGCACCATAACTGATTGAAATCTACGAGACTGGGTCCTCCGAATGAAGACTGATATGAACGTTAATGATTTCCGAGTCTTCTTCAACCCATTAAGAAGATTCAAGAAATCATACAGTATAGGAAGTCACAAAACAATGGAGTTTAGATCAAGTAAAAGTGTAGAGGAGATGCAATTAATTCATAGCTGCCATGAAGACGAAGCTTGCTGTTATCCCAACATCTGCCGTGTAACACCCATCAGTCAGATTTCGCAGAACAACTGTGAGTAAACTGCCATTTATAATTAAGAGATGAGAAAGTCAGTGTTGCGCAATCAATTAATGCTACAACACATTAATATACAACAATGACAATACAAATATGAGTGTATCCCTCCTTCTGCAGCTTTATATCTGTCTTTAGGGATCTCAAGTCATATTTTTTGGTTTTAACTAATAATTTTGTGAAGTTTTGTTGGTATTGGTATTAGCTGTGGTGTAGTAGTATTAATACAAGTAGTTGCTTTCTTAGTAGGCAGAGAATTTCGAGACCATTATTGTTAGTTCTTAAATAGTTCTACTGGTGTAACTGAACTTTGGTAACATAGACGTATATTTTTTTTCAGTAACTGTAAAATTTTACCATGAGTGAAAAGTGTGGGCTCTGTCGTAGGTTTGCGAGTAGTGGGTTACGGTGTGGGATTTGTTCAAAGTATTTTCATTGGGGGGAATGCAGTGGGGAAGCCAGTGGTCATTTTAGAGTGAGATCCTCTCCTGGGAATGCAGAATCTTTAATAGAAATAAGTTGATAGAGGAGCAGGAGCGTAAGATCTGTGCCCTTCAGGTGCAGTTATGATGTGCAAAGGAGGAACTAGATAGGTTGAGGCGGGTGAAGGGTGGTGGGGAATGGAAACTGGCAGTTGGCAAGAAGGCAGCTAGGAAGAGGAGGTATTCAGACAGTTTTACTTTGCATATATGCAATAGATATGACCAACTGTCAGAGTTGAGTGGAGAGGAGCCTCGTGTAGCTGTAGATGTAAGGAACTTGCAGCAGTCCTCAGCAATTAGGAGGCCTAGGTTAGTTGAAAAGTCTAGCAGAAAGAAGGTTCTGCTGTTAGGTAGTTCCCACGGTAGAGGTGTGGGCCAGCAGTCGCAGGAAGCGTTGGGGAGTGAGTACCAGGTCACCAGCATTGTGAACCCTAGTGCAGGGTTGGCTCAGGTGACTGAAAGCATAGGAGAGTTATGTAAGAATTTTCTGAAGGAGGATCAGGTAGGAATAGTGGGTGGAGCAGTGAACAGTCTCGATAGGGATGGGGAATATGATGTAGGTGGTGACTTGGTTAAGATAGTTACCCAAACTGGTGACACTAATGCGCATTTCGTGCAACTGTTTCAGCGTCATGATTGGCCTCACCTTAATGCGGCTGTTAGGCATGTTAATGTGGGGCTGGGGAGGGCACTGATGGCAGAGGGCATGGGTCACATCTCAGGGGTTCCAGTTGGGTCTATCAGTAGATCGGGTTTCACCAGGCATGGCCTGCACCTCGATAGGTATGGAAAGGGGAGGCTGGCTAATCTTACAGGTGACAGTGTAGTGGGTGGTGGTGGTGTCACTCATGGAAAAATTCCTGTATTAGTTGGTGTTAGAGCTGCACCTTTTTTAGACTGAAGTCAGCTGATAGGTATACCTGCTTAAAGGAAGTCCCTTTAATTAAGGGCTCATCTTCAGAGGATGTAATGTTTCCAAGTAGAGAAGGAATCAGCATATTTCATCAAAATATAAGAGGTATTAGAGATAAAGTTAGTGAACTGCTTATAGATGTCGACTCTGAAATTATTGGTATATCAGAGCACCACTTAAATAATCTGACAATTCAGAGGCTTTCTTTACCAGGCTACAGATTAGCTTGCTGTTTCTCAAGGAGTTCCTTGCGGGGTGGGGGAGTGGCTCTGTATGTAAAAAACAGTATTCTGTTTGAAACCATAGACGTATCACGACACTGCACTGAACAGATATTTGAACGTTGCACAGGGGCAGTTGAATTTAGTGAAACTGAACTTCTAATTGTTGTTGTTTATAGGTCCCCTAACTCTGACTTCAGAGCATTTCTGCTCAAGCTAGGGAGGGTTCTTGATTCACTTTGTAGGAAGTACCAGAAACTAATTATATGTGGCGAGTTCAATATTAATTTTGTATATGATTGTGCAAGAAAAAGGATGTTGGTAGCACAGCCATATACAATATTTTTATTCATTCTTCATTACTAGATGGGCATTCTGTTAGTAAAAGTGTGAATGGCCTTTCAGACCATGATGCACAAATTTTAACACTAAAAGGCTTTTGTACTCAAACCAATGTCATATTTAATTACAAACTATGTAGGGAAGTTAATCCAACAGCAATAGAGAGTTTTTAAAACTTGTCGAGGAACAAGAGTGGCAGGATGTTTATAGTGCCAATAACATAGATGATAAACACATTTCTCATGCTCTTTGAGAGTTGCTTTCCATTAGAACATTCTAAACCAAGTACTAGCAGTAATGGGCAGCCCGGGTGGCTGACTAGTGGGATAAGGATATCATGTAGAACAAAGTGGGAATTATATCAAAATGTTAGAAGTAGTCACAATAGAGCTACAGTAGCCTATTACAAACAGTATTTAAGGTGCTTAAAAATGTTATTAGGCAAAGAGTATGTGGTATGCAAATAGAATAGCTAATTCACAGGATAAAATTAAAACCATATGGTCAGTTGTGAAGGAAGCTTCTGGTCAGCAGCACAAGGTCAACGATATAAAGTCAGTTTGCAGTAAAAATATTTCTGTTACTAATAAATCAGATATATGTACAGTATTTAACAATCATTTTCTGAGCATTGCTGGCGAATTAAGTAAAAATTTAGTTTCTACAGGAAATCATACAACTTTCCTGGAAAATGCCTTTCTGAGACTGATGTCTGAAATACTCCTCTGTGATACAGACAGGGGTGAGATTGAGTCAATAATTAAAATCACTGAAGACTAAGGACTCTCATGGTTATGATAGAGTGTCTAGCAGAATATTAAAGTACTGTGCTGCACATGTTAGCCCTGTATTTAGCCATATTTGTAATTTTTCCTTTAGAAATTGTCAGTTTCCTGAGCGATTAAACTACTCAGTAGTTAAGCTGCTTTATAAAAAGGGAGAAAGGGATAATGTAGATAATTTTAGACCTATTTCTATGCCATCAGTGTTTGCAAAAGTTATTGGAAAGGCTGTGTATGGCTCATGGCTCTGAGCACTATGGGACTTAACTGCTGAGGTCATCAGTCACTGTGTATGTAAGGATAATTGATCATTTTATATCATACGATTTGCTATCAAATGTACAGTTCTGCTTTAGAAGTTGTGTAACAACTGAAAATGCTATATTATCTTTTCTCAGTGAGGTACTGGATGGGCTAAACAAAAAGTTTCGAACGCTTGGCGTATTTTTTGATTTAACTAAGGCATTTGATTGTGTTGATCACAAAATATTGCTCCAGAAGTTGGACCATTATGGAATCCGGGGAGTAACTCACAATTGGTTCACCTCTTACTTTAGCAACAGGCAGCAAAAGGTCATTATTAACAATGTTGATAAAGGCTGTGATGTGGGATCTGAGTGCGGTACTGTCAAGTGGGGGGTGCCCCAGGGATCAGTGTTGGGGCCACTCCTGTTCCTTATTTATATAAATGATATGCCCTCTAGTATTACGGGTAACCCTAAAATACTTCTGTTTGCTGATGACACTAGCCTGGTAGTAAAGGATGTTGTGCACAACATTGGCTCGGTTTCAAATAGTGCAATACATGACCTCTGTTCATGGCTTGTAGAAAATAAACTAACGCTAAATCACAGTAAGACTCATTTTTTACAGTTTCTAACATACAATTCAACAAAATCTGACGTTTTAATTTCACCGAACGGGCAAATGATTAGTGAAACTGAACAGTTCAAATTTCTAGGTGTTCAGATAGATAGTAAGCTGTCGTGGAAAGACATTCAGGATCTTGTTCAAAAACTTAATACTGCCATTTTTACTATTTGAACGGTATCAGAAGTGAGTGATACTTCAACATGAAAATTGGTCTACTTTTCTTATTTTCATTCGTTTATGTTGTATGGTATTATATTTTGGGGTAACTCTTCCCATTCTACAAGGATATTTTTGTTTCAGAAATGGGCAGTTAGGGCACCTCTCGTCGACCTCTGTTCACGAGTATGGGTATTTTGACATTGGCCTTTCAATATTTATACTCCTTATTGTCGTTTCTTGTTGCCAATATTTGTTTATTCCCAAGAATAAGCACCTTTCACTCGGTTAATACTCGGCAGAAATCAAACCTGCGTTTGGATCGGACTTTCTTAATTCTAGTGCAAAAAGGTGTGCAGTATACTGCTGCATCCATTTTCAATAAGCTGCCACTCGAGTTCAAAAATCTTAGCAGTAATTCACGCACTTTCAAATCGAAACTGAAGAGTTTCCTCATTGCTGATAGTGTTTACTGAACACTTTCGCTGCGGCTGACGCTTATAAGCGTCACAACAAGCCATGAGCCATCACTGTCGGATTACTCAGACTAGTTGCAGAGTCTAAACTCAAAGCGTGTAAACTTTTGTTTTGTGTGGTCAATTATCGGACGTATGTTGTTCGTAATGGCGGTTAATGAACCGACACCTGAACCTTCCAATGTGAAAAGGAGCAGGAAAAAAAGAGTTAAATTGACAGAGGAACAGTTACTTTGTGTACTAGACGACAGCGATTTTCTGTGTATTGAGGACGAGGCATACCACGGAGATTGTCATTTAGAGGCTGCAGAAGAACTGCAGAGTGATGATAGCGTGGAAGCAGAGCTTTCGAATCTGTTTCGTGACAGTTCCGAATCTGACGATACGGATCACGACGATTGTGTGGAAATCGACGACGAAAAAGAGCCCGACCTGTCACACGGAGATAATCCAGGTGAGTCCTGGCATAAAGAACCACATAATAAGCAGTATCATTTTAACACGAGAATGTCTCAAGTGTATTACCCCAGATCACGTAAGAAACAGATTGACCGTCCTTACGACGGAACAGGCAACCATAAAAATAGTTTTCCCGGCAGTCAACAGATGTCGCAGGCGACGCTACAATGCAACGATAGAGTGGCTATAGGTCCGCCATGTTTGAAGCAAATTGAAGTTCTGGCCGCCATGTTTTCTCTAGTCAAGGCATTCGTCTGCTGTGTCCCGCCCCCTTGTAACTGCGTTTTACTTACTTGAAATAGCCCATACCAGCTTTATTTTTTCTAAAACAAGCAATAGACAGCAGTGATTTCAGTGTACACTGACAGCAAAAAGGGATGTTTTTGTCGAAATATGGCTAAACTTTTCGATGTAGATAACACTACAAGACAACTCAAATAAGTCTGTCCATCCACTATAACGTTACTTGTTGCCCATAAATTAATGCAATTTGAGCAGGTACCACCAGAATATTACGGTGAAACTTCTAAACATGCTGTGGTTAACTATCAGGAACAGTAACGGGCGCAGAAATGCGATATTTTTGTCGCTATTTCAAAGTAAACAGTCAAAGCCTCAAAAACCAGTACACTGTGAACGAGAATTTATTTGAAATATGTGTTACAAGTAGTTAACACAAGCATAGTAATTCAATAACAAAGTCGAAGCGTTCTTGGGTGGGGTAATTTCACAAATTTTCGTAAGTAGCTGTATGCCTTGGCAGAATAAAAGTGTAGGGTCAGGGCAAATTTCCTTATTTGTTGAGAATAATGGCATACTTTAGCACTGCACTGAAGTTCCAATAGCTCCTTCAACAAACCAAGTACATGTTCACTGTTTAACATATCAGAAACTGAACTACATAGCCTTCTTCTCAAACCAGCAACTAAAGTCTGTAACTGCACTATTCTTCTTTTGTGTCGTACACTAAGTTGCTTCATTTGCTTTATCCGCTTCTTTAGTCGCACATTCTCTGCTTGTACTCTGTTATATTGTGTTTTCAACTTCTTAGGGCTTGGTAGACAGTAATTGTGGTCAGCAGAAACAGATGTGGGTCCGACAGGCACTGAAAGAATGTAGTTACATCATAAGTTTATAACAGAGTTACACCATAAGATTATAATAGAAAGTATGTAATTCAAAGTAATAAGAACACGGAGTAAAATTAAATTATTGATTTACATTGTGCTAATGATGTCACTGTAATAGCACTATATTGCAAATTGTCGAAAGATCGCTTTCTGGGTTGTAGTCGTAATACTTTATCTTGCTTTTGTGAATGTGGTGGAAAGTTAAAGATATTAGGTACTGGTTTTGACAAAAGGCGCCTCTGGACATTTGTGTGGTACATATATTTCTCTTCAAAATGAGCTGAACAGAGGTAACTGGCTGTAGTAGGAAACCAGTTTTCACGCTTCATATTTATAACCCATCTTTTTGTAATTTCCTTATCTTTTAAAGGAAATCTGTAATCAACGATAAATAAATTACTTCCTGCATTTGTCTTAAGCATAATTACAGTTCCAATCCAAATGACTCTTTAATAAACATTGCTAGGAGCGCTGTAACTAGTATCTCAGCCACTCTATGAAATTTTAACTCGTTGCTACAATGCTAACTGACCTGTCCACGTCGCGGAATTGGCAACGCTGTATCTTCGGTGACGTGAATGACGCTGATTTGTGTTCGGCTAGAGCGCTGCGCGCGAAATGCATTCGTCACACAGCTGACTGTAGACCATGATCGGCTGAGGTTTTTCCCGAGTTTTCAATCGAAGAATGTAGATTAGTTCCTGTAATTCCACTAACCAAGTTTATTTCTACTGTAGGGATACTTCTCACAATCATATGCGAAATGAAAAGTAATACACAATCTGCTCTCGCGCAGACATGTTACTATAAGCAGTGTTGTTTTCGAGTGAAAGGTGTGTGAGGATTATTAGCGCACAGACAAAAAAAAAAAAAAAATTAAAATAGGCAGCGTCTATAGTTTGCATGCTATGCTCGTTCTCTTCTATCCTCCTCCCTTCATTCCAGTACAAACGTTTGTTCACATGTATAAACGAATGGCACTGAACATTGGCGAATTATCTATGAATACTCATTTGCAGCAGTGTAAACGAGGTTTTACACTCGTTCACTCTAGTATATACCAGGATATAGAGGGACCGATGACCTAGCAGTTAAATGACGTCTATTATTCATTTATTTCACTGTTGCGATCTCAGTTCTAGAGCTATTTTCAAGTACCAAGGGAAAGGTCTTGTAAGGTAATGTTTCTTAAATTGTTTACCAAATGCTACCACACTATGCTTTGCGTTTTGTTATCCATATCTTATATTGGTTTCAGTTTTCACATTGCACACAAAAATGCCTCTACAGCCAAAATTACGATAGTGAAGTGAATAAACAGTTTAAAAAAAGTCCATATCGCAGCAAAGATTTCATTAAAAAATTATATGATATGATTCTTGTTCAGGAAGGGCTGCCACGTTATATCAGAATATAGGATCGACAAAATTTAGATAGGATCGAATGCTTAGGGATCTTTATTTATTCTTACTCGTAACTAATTTATAGATTTACCTGAATTTAAAATCCACTCACGTAATCTTTCTTTATTGTGGACGGGAATCTGAACATTTTCAGTTCAGGATTCGTTCGTCTACTCCTTCCACAGTTGATATACTCGCAGGCCCTCGGCATGACGACTCGATCCACTACCACCGGTATGTCAGAAACAGCTGTACTTCACAGACGCCAAATAATGGAAAGCTGCACGCGTTCGGCCGATGTTGCCACATATTTCACAGAACGGAGTGCCATCTAGTGGTTGATTCCACAAGTAAGGGTGTGACGCTGCTGCCGCCTGGTGGCCGTTCCCTGACAACGGTTGCCTGCTAGACCAAGCGATTGGGCAATCTGTTTCTTACGTGATCTGGGGTATTACCCGGGAAGAGATTTATCAATAGGTGAATCAATGAGTCTTTGGAGGGGAAGATTGTCATTCGGACAATACATAAAAAGCAAACGTAATAAATATGGTATTAAGATGTACATGCTCAACAATCCAGACGGTTTCATAAATAAGTGCGCTGTGTTCACAGGAAGAAGTGGAGATATGGGGGAAAAAGTCACGCTGAAAAGGTCGTTTGCATTTGACGGCAGAAAAGCTGCATGTTGGTCACCACATTTACTTGGACAATTATTATAACAGGTTTTCTTTAGCTACAACTCTGTTGAACCTAAAAACACTTTCCACAGGTACTCTGAAATTAAATAGGAAATATACCCCCGAAGACGAAGTATCGGCAAAACTTGGGAGAGGAGAGACAATTGCGCGGAATTCTAATGGATTTATGATTGGAAAATTGAAGGATCGACGAGAGGTTTCCTCCATTTCCACACAACATCTAAATGTTATGGAGCAAGTGAAAAATGCGCGCTAGCAAATAGGTACAATGCGTGTATGTCTGGAACTGATAAACAAGATCAGATGTTAACGTATTATTTACGTGAACGAAAGACTATTCGCTGGCCGAAAAAACTATTCTTTCATGTCATTGCGAAAAAACTATTCTTTCATGTCATTGAGATGCTAGTTTTCAATTCTCTATATCTGTACAACATATACTAAGGAAATAATATGACGTTGTACGATTACAGAATGAACATTATAAAGGGCTACCTTCCACCAATGGACGTTCCACGAAATGTGAGCAAGAAACATCACAAACAACCACACGTTGTGCAAAAGCGTGTAAGAAGTGCGCGGAACAAGGCAAGCTTACTGATACACCATACGAGTGTACAACCTGCCCAGACAAACGAGGATACTGCTTGAACTGCTGTATAATTTCCCATGAGTAGCAAAAACGCGATGATATCGGGGAAATTCTGATTATCAAAGACAACTTTTATTTCTTTTGACATTGCATGGTTTCTTTTTATGACGTGAAAGGTTAGAACTTTTTTTCACGAGTACTCAGAAATAAGGTTTCCTTTTGTGTTACGTCGACTTGTTTCTTATTGCGTTGTAAAGCGTTCACTTCACTTCAGTTTTTTGCGAAAGAATTTGTTGTGCAAAATTTGTTTTAATAGCACCGCAATTGAAGTGATGGGGGACACGAGAGAAGCCTCCACGTAGGGTGTGTTTCGCTTACTAATTTCTACACATCCGGGCGTCTACGGAAGTGTAGACGGCTAATTCTATCATACCAGGAGAAACACACACTAAATTGACGACCTCTATCACAGTCAATCTTAAAAACGCGCATTTGAAGTAAATATATAAAATGAATCCAGTTTCCTTTTTTGCTTCTTAAGAATTTGCGTTTTGGAATCCAAATTTTTCCTGAATACAGTGGATTTGTTGCTTGTTTGAACTGTATTTTTTGTTACATTATCAACAAATAACGAACATTTGAATGACGCCTGTGACCCCTATAGGTGTCAGACAGCAGACTTTAAAACATGATCACAGTACAATCGAAGCTTATTTGAAGTAATACATCTAAGGTGGCATTAAGTCAGTATAGAACATGATCCTACAGATCTTACAAGGTCTTGACGTCAGGCTGTAGCTCAGGTGTGCTTAGGAGCGTCGGCTCCGAGCGGTACCTGCCGTTTCAGTGTTACCAGCCCGCACTGGAGAGTTGCACGCCTGCACCGATGCCGCAGTGAAAGTGTTAAACTTATGAAATGACTTTAAGGTTCATGAACATTTATTTTTATCTGTTATTACTCTTATGTTGTAATTTCATGTACTGACGTGTTCCATAACCTTGGATATTTGCTCCTCCTGAACTTGACGTGTAAATAAAAATTAAGGGGGGAAAATCGCTTTTGTGGCAAAAATATTTAATTGACCTCACAAAACCTGGAAGAAATAGCAAAGAGTGATTTTTTTAACATTTCATTTGAAACACTTCTTAACCTGTTGCAGACCTTATTTCATTGCTTTTGTTGGTCTTTTGGCCTGGACATAATGTCTTTCATGACAATAGGACTGTTGCTATAATCAGATTCCTCCCAGAACAATCAATGGCACCTCTGATAAAGAGGTTTTTTCAACTGCAGAAAATATATTTAAGGATACAGAGATTGTATAATTTCTGATAGTTCTGTGTCATTGATGTTTATCAGGGAAACAGTATTCTTAAATTTGTCATTTCTGCATTGGCACATTTTCCAAAGTGCTCAAGTATGCTCATATGCAGTACAATAAGAGCAATGGCCAAGACAGTTTCTTGTAACTTCAGTTCTGTCTAAATAAGACTTGCAAATTACTGTGACATGTTGGAAAGCATTAATTTTTTTTTCATCAGATGTGCTTGCTGCAAAGAAAATGTTTGTTTTCAGATACCGTATTTGCAAGAATCTTGTGCGCACTTTTTTTTTACCATACAAAGTATGCACAAGATTCAATAGTGCATTAGATTTGAGTATGAACTTGAATTGTTCACTGGTTTTTCTTACCTTATGTGATCTGAAATAGCAGACCATTTTTTAAACTCTAGCATGAAAATATGGGTACAGTATCTATGAATTAAAGAAAGGATGACGTAAATCAGCTACGAGGTTATAGAGTTAAAAGAGCTGGTAAGTATTTCCAGTTCTGAATTCTGTTCGCAGGTGTCAGAACAAAATCCATTACTGCCAGGAGAGGAAATTTTCTTTAGTTGACAGTTCAAACAGAACATGAAGTTTTTGGTTTGTTTTTATTTGCCTGTTAAAATTTAGGTACTGCCAGTACATTACAATGTATTTTTGTAGTTCTCAACTATGTTTCATTGCTGTTGGCCTACTACAGTATTCCACATTGTGTTTGAATTAGGTAGTCACAAAATGGAAGGCAAGCAGAGAAGATTATCGTATGAAGCCAAGATTTTAATTTTTAAAATTGAGGTGCGCCTTACATTTGATGGCGCATTAGATTCGCATTTTGTCATGATGGCTATGGGGAATAAACAAAGAACTGTGTCATTACTAAAAACACACGTTATACAGAAATTATAATAAGAACTGGGCTACTGGAACTGTTATAAAATGATGTATGTGTGAGAAACATTTCAATAAATTACAGTCCCAGTGATGGAAATCTGCAATTTAACATCCAACACTGACTAAATTTATTTTCCTCTGCTAGTCAGCTACTTAAGAATTACGTACGCCACTTAGCTGCTGATACGAACTGCCTCTTATTCAAAACAATGGCACGTGACAATTTCTGTATGGCTTAGGTGCTTCAAATTCACGTGTGTCACTTAGGATGTTAGCAATATGCTGCACTATACTCTTGTAAAGGCCTATCGATTGAGGCAGGAAGGTCTGTACAAGCTGCTGTCATATGCATTTCTTCATGCAACAAAAATGAATAACAATTTTTAAGAAATCTTTTCGGTGTTTCTTAGTAGCTAAAATTTTGATAGTGCATTTCTGTCATTGCATTCTTCCTGCATAAAACATCTCAGGCTTGGTTTCAAAATATTAGATTGGACCATTTCCTTGTTAGACAACTGGAGAGTTACAAAAATATAAAAGCATGTTTCACATGTTTTAAACCTACCATGCACACCACTCCGTGCCAAAATAATATAGTGAATGATATGCCTGACAACATACCTGTGTAAAATTAGGGTACAGGGTGTAAAGGTGAGTACTTTTCAGTGGTATGTTGCTTGATAAAGCTTTACTTCAGTACATTACTTATTAGAAAACTACACTAAAACTTTGTACAATATACACAAGCTGCCACACAGTGCTTTATACATAACATACTTCTGACAAAAGTATATGTCACATAAATATTCACAAAAATTTAAAAACAAACTCTTCACAGCATGATCATTTGAGTGTTCACAAACAGCAAAAATAAAAAAAATATATTGTACAAGAAGAATACTTTTCTTACAACTGTTTCACACAACAAAGGAATGTATAAATATAAATTTATATTCACAATATGCCACTTAAGCATTGTGACATAACGGTCAATAACAGTTTCATACTGGAGTTGCAAATGCTTGTATGGAGGAACTATTCACATAGAAATCAATGGAACATCAAACAAGTCACAAACTCCTTCTGAATCACTGAGATTGAAGCAGTAGTCCTTATCACTTGGAGGAGGACTCAATCTCACAAAAGGCCCGAAAACTGTAAAATAAACAACACACATTAGTGAAATGACATTTTTACACAGAAATGTTACATCAATTCTAAAGTTCAAAAAATCTTGTACCTTGCTACAATGGATTTAATTTAAGTCTGACGGGACTTAAGACTTTAGCAGTAATATTACAGACCTTTAACTGCCATATAAGAATAGTTGGCCACTGCAATATAGCTTTCCTAAAATTTATTAACTATACAATTAAACCATTTGTACTTCATACTCATAATTCAGTGACATACTAATGCATCCCCTATCGATGTAAATTATACTTCCAGTTTTTGAATGGTACACTTCTGATGAAGTTTTGGTAAGCACACCTTAATGCTAAAGTAATAACCAGGAAACTATGACAATTACCTTACTCCAACACTACCCACGGATTGCTGCTTAGTTGTATTATCTACATAATTTTGATACTGGTTGTCAATGACAAGGCTCTAGTTCAACAAAATTAAACTTCAGAACAGAAGCAGCCTGTGAGACTGCTGAATTCTTGTTCACATGCTAGAACAGTCTGGCTCAATCCCTATAAGCAAATCCTCATAGAAGCAACTTAAAGAATGTTATTTCTGCATGCTCACTGTACACTGCAAAGCAGTGAGTAAAAAGCATATCTATCAATGTCACTTTTAGCACTGGTCACTCAGTCACAGTCATAACTGTTCTCTGAATGTACCATCTAAAAACAAACCGATAGGAATGCTGTGGGCACTCAAAGCAACATCTTGTATGAATCTGTTGTTACATCATATAGCGTACTTCTTCCAAACCACAAAGAATCTTAAAACCTTGATCTGGTTCAGATTCATATCGTCATCTTAATGATTTAGACACAGGCTAAGCAAATTTTATCAACAATCCGGTGACCTCACAACATTTCATCCCTTCTTTTCATGAGTTCATCCATATCTCAGCAAACAACCTTCCTGGATATCACTCATTCCACTGTTCATTTCTGATCCCCAACGATTACCTTCAATTTGGCATCTACTACTACCCATTCCACAAACCCCCTCCAACAGCCACGTTAGCCATGGACACTGTATCTATAGTCAATGAAAAATGTGAATTGGAAATTCTTTACATATTTTACCACAAATAACTTATTCACCAGGACTGCTGGTCACTGTTACATGAACATCAGACCACAGTGTTGTGTAACATGCTTCCCTTCATAATCACTATCACTGCTGAAGTGTCTCCTCTTTATTCATTATGGCAATTATCTTCCAGAAAGCAGTACTAACATTATTGATACGGGCCAAAAAATTCGACAAAAGATATTCTGTTTTCGCAAAATGTCATAAAATTCAGCATTTTCCAATGAAAAATGTAAACCTGAGGACAGTTCACCACATTTCCAACTGATAGATACTTGATGCTGAAATTGGATTTTGATTCCGCCCTTATCCCCCTCTGCTAAGATTCGCATGTAATCTTCATGTGACAATTCATTTCCCACATAATGAATTATGGTTCTTGATGGGACATCAAACGAAAATACCGTACTTCTGATGAACTTGCCAGTAACAGTTTTAATCGTCAACTTTACATTTCCAGACACTTTTGCACAACTAATTGTACAAAAAATAATTCATTTTTAGAGCTCATTAATGTGGTACTCCATCAAACTGTGTACTTACATAACACAAGTATAAATGCAAAAACAGCCAAACACAAGCACTTTAGTGTCTGCTTGATTTGCTTCTATCAGCTGATCAGTGCACAGGATACTTGACACCAAGTAATCATCACAGTTGTCATATATAACTGACAGCAGAAATTATATGAAGTTGTGTGAGTAATATGGTTGATAGATTTTTATGAAACCATGTTCACTGGTTTTGGGAACTCTGAACCACCTCTGAATTCGGAACGCTGAACCGAACTATGAACTCTGGCCACAAAACTGATCAATCTGCCATCAGAAACTGAATCAACAAAAATGGTAGAAATAATACTGAAGCAAAATTCAAATAAATATTCTCAGTGATTTGTTTTACCACCAGAAACATGGGTCCTGAGCTGTGACAGGCCTACAGGAGCAAACTGAGTAGGTGCCATGTTGATTTACGTGTTTGTGATGCGAAGGTACCATATTTATACTTCTGTACTACAAAAATATTCTGTTTAATTAATGCATCATCACATTATTAAATGTTTCAAAACGGAATATTTCTGGAAAGATTAGTTTTGAGAAAATATTGGGAAATGTAACGTCAGATAAAACTATTACCTCTATTCCAAATTTAAAGATAATTGTGGGAAAAGGAATTTTTGGTAATGAAACAGGCAAGCTTTTTTAAAAGTGAATTAACAAATATTTCAGGCAAAGGTGAAGGAAACATCAACACACTGGATTGCACCTTCAAGGTAGCCTAACTCATATAGTCACAGATACCCATTCAAGGCTGTGTTCACAGCCACAGATTTCTTTTTAACAGCCATAGGATGATCAATGACAAACTCTTAATGCTGACCTGGCACAGAATATGTTGTGTAGTAATTTCTTCATAATTCAGTGGGAAAGCAACTTTGCCAGCAGGAAATGTAAATGCTGTCAAATGCCTCATGTTGTACACTCATGCTCATAAATTAAGGATAATGCCGATACATGATGAAACAACACTGGTGGGCAGTTTGCGGTTTAAATCACCTCGGACTATGACCATGCGGTGCATTTGACATGCAGTCGTCGCACAGCAGCGCTGGCAGCAGTCCACATACGCAGAGGTGTTTTGGTGCACGTCGGAGTACGGTGCAGTGAGGAAGTGTGTAGATGTGCTAATGGCGGCTGTGTGTTGAAAATGGCTCAAAGAACACATGTTGATGACATTATGAGGGGTAGAATAATAGGGCGACTTAGAGGCTGGTCAAACACAGCAGGCCGAAGCGTGGGTCCTCTGTGTGCCACAAAGTGTTATCTCAAGAACATGGCAACAATTCCAGCCGACAGGAAACGTGTCCAGGCGCTACAGTGTGAGACGTCCGGTGTACGACACCACAAGAAGACCGATATCTCACCATCAGTGCCTGCAGATGGCCACGGAGTACTGCAGGTAGCCTTCCTCGGGACCTCACCGCAGCCACTGGAACAGTTGTCTCAAGACAGTCTACAAATGACTGAACAGACATGATTTACTCACCTGGAAACCTGCAAGGTGCATTCCACTGACCCATGGTTACAGGAGAGCCCGTAAAGCCTGGTGTCAGGAACACAGTACATGGTCATTGGAACAGTGGTCCCAGGTTCTGTTCAGGGATGAGTCCAGGTATAGTCTGAACAGTGATTCTCGCTGGGTTTTCATCTGTCGTGAACCACGAACCAGATACCAACCCCTTAATGTCCTTGAAAGGGACCTGTATGGAGGTAGTGGTTTGATGGTGTGGGGTGGGATTACGATTGGTGCACTTACAGCCCTGCATGTCTTTGACAGAGGAACTGTAACAAGTCAGTTGTATTGGGACGTTATTTTGCACCAGTATGTCCACCTTTTCAGGGGTTCAGTGGGTTCCACCTTCCTTCTAAAGGATGATAACGCATGGCCCCACCGAGCTGCCATCTTGGAGGCGTACTTTGGAACGGCCTTCCTGTTCTCCAGACCTAAACCCCATCGAGCACGTCTGGGATGCTCTCGGTCGATGTATTGCTGCACGTCTTCAAACCCCTAGGACACTTCAGGAGCTCCAACGGGCACTGGTGCAAGAATGGGAGGTTATACCCCAGCAGCTGCTCGACCATCTGATCCAGAGTATGCCAACCCATTGTGCAGCCTGTGTACGTGTGCATGGTGATCATATCCCATATTGATGTTGGGGTACATGCGCAGGAAACAGTGGCATTTTGTAGCACATGTTTTGGGATGGTTTTCTCAACTTATCACCAATACCATGGACTTAAAAGATCTGTGTCGTGTGTTTTCCATATGTGCCTATGCTATTAGCGACAGTTTTGTGTAGTGCAACGTTGTATGGCACCACATTTCTGCAATTATCCTTCATTTATGAGCATGAATGTAGATGGCTGCTTCCACACTATAGCGATGTGTTGACTAATTGGTAGCATAATGTTTTCAGAGATAACAGTTTTGAGTAGAGAATGACCACTGAGATACTTTTTCTTTAATGGTTTATGTTTAATGGGCTCAATATATTTTTTCCTTCAATAATTTAAACCATCAATAACGCCAATAAATAAAAATGTAACTGATAGGTATACTTTCAACATAAAATAAAACCAATATTTCTTGTTCCCAATTATCAATAGTGACATGGTGTATTCACTGTAAACAATATCTCATAGTAGTCACCACCACCACCACACACAAACACTATGTTATGAGAAAGATTATGACTTATTAAGGGAAACCCAACACCGTAATGTCAAATCATTAAATTACTCTTGGCTTTTTATAAGATGATGTATGATAGAGTTGCTGAATACCCTGTAACATATTTATGAACTTACATACCAACTGGGACTGGACATCTTTTGTGTTTGAATACAGTCTTGATATATTCCCAAATAATTGGCGATATTAGAAAATTAGGAGACACCATACAATCAAAATTACACTGCTTTATACCAGAAAATAAACTTATTTTGATGAGGACACTAATTTGAGGTAATTCACACACTTTCTCACTTTGATCATTTATTTTGTTTCATCACTAAGAATGACGACATTGTTCAGGTAGTTCCTGCACTTTTTTATTTGCCGCTAAATCATAATGGTTACAGTTTTGATATAGGAAATTAAATATCACCAAAAATAACATAATAACAGCATTATCAGTTTCTGACGCATGGTTATTTTTCCAATCCAAATGGAACAAAATACAATACATTCAAATAATTTGTTGAAGAGTGAAATTCTATTTCCTTACAATGGCAGCCTAATATGAGAAATTGAGTATGTAGGGTTTAAGTTTTCTCAAGGAGCCTCTTAAAAAGAAAGGGGGTTCATCCTATAATCAGGGTTGTCTATACTCTTGTAGATACGGTATTTCCACAGGCTTTCATCATGGCACATTTTCAATTTCACTTAGAGTGCATAACATATTTTGATTCTGCTTATCTTACATGTACCATACCATTCCACCCCCCCCCTCCCCCTCTCTCTCAAATTGTGGACATGTTCATCTCTGCATCACCTTGTCACTTTTTTTAAAAAAAGAGAGAGAGAGAGAGAGAGAGAGAGAGAGAGAGAGAGAGAGAGAGAGAGAGAGAGAGGAGGAGGGGGCCACATTGAACATCATCATTTATGTTAAGCGTATGAAACTACGAGGCAGCGATTTTGAATAATCAGAACTTGTTCCAATGAAGGCCAAAAAGAACAATTATCAATTCTGATAAATTTCATAACCATATTTTTATAGTTTGTAACAACACAGGAAACAACTGTCCTTCACTACTTCGTTTACCTGATGGCAATGAAGTGCCACAATCCTACTTCTCAGTTGTATATTGGAGCTACAAGTTTTGCCAGCCCGCAATATCTTTCCCAGTGTAAAATATCAGCACTGTCCCTCTAACACATACTGTCAATGTTTGCCTCACAAGGTCTGATGCTAAAATTATTCACTGACTTTATAAAGAAGGCACAGAAACAGCTTGCCAATCACCATCACGGGATACTAACATCCTTGATTGCATCAAAAGGAAAATTCACTTCAGGAAACTATAATTTAAGGCAAATTACTGGCCAGTACTTACCTTCAACAGGAGACACAAATTAAAGTACAAGGAACTGTCCTAGCTTTTTGAACTATTAGTTACTGAATTTGGAGGAAAGACAGGTGGGTTGGGGAAGGTTAAAATGGAAGGACTGGTCATTCAGACTGTAGGATAACGGTGTTTTAATTCACAATCCTCTAAAACTGTTCATCATTGCTACTAATACTGCCAGTCCTCAATATCTGTATCAAAATAGCAAGAAGCAAGCATGTTAAACAGATCTTTTGCATTATACCTTTTACAAAACTAATAGGGTCACATGGAAAAGCAAGGAAAACTATTTGTAGCTTTCAAAATTATTGGTTCCTTCCTCAGGAAAGTTAGAAAGGAGGGGTTGTCACTCAGATGGTACCTTCACCTATTGTGAGGGTGAAGATAGATTTCTCTCCTCATCCTCTCAACAGGTGGGTCCCTCTCATCCTGAAGTCTGAAAAACAAAGCCATCATTTCTGGCTCTGCAAACCTACCCCTCTTTTTACCCTAATGAAAGCTACGAAGAGTTTTTTCACTTTCAAATGTGTCTATTAGCTGTACTGGAATTCTGCCTCCTGATGTAAGAACTGGTCAGTCATTGTCAATTATATTGGTTATGAAGTAAACACGTTTACTTACGTTCTGATGATATCAGATCTTCAAGGAACTCTCCATCAAAACCCATTGGCACATCTGAAACAATGGAATACATTTACAAGCCTTAGAGAGAGAGAGAGAGAGAGAGAGAGAGAGAGAGAGAGAGGGGGGGGATTTCTAAGAAAGTAATTTTTTATAAGATAAACATATACTTCACAGGGAACGTTGTGCTAAGTGACACTTTGGTTGTCAAAGATCACTTAAAAGAGGTAGCCTCACCAGATATTATATGGGATCTTAGTTCAGCTAACCAAGAAAAAGTTAAGCTGTTCACATTCTGTTTTACTTCCAACAATGACGGTGCAGTCCATTTATGTTCTTGATTCATATAAAAATGATTAAAGATGTCAATGGGTTTTAAAAATGGCAATATTTATCCAATTGAAGAAAAACTCAATAACATGGATATTCATGGTAATAAAAGTCGCATCACTTAATAACAAATTATCCACAGGATGATACCTTTTTAGTTCGTTGTTTCATTTGGAATTATTTTCAGTGCAAAACAATGAAACTACATCCCTTAAATAATACCACACATAAGGAGATTAGAAGCATAGAGAAGCCAGTTCCTCTGTATAAACAACTTGCTTTATTCACCACACATTGCCAAAGTTTCTCTAATACAAATGGAACAGAAAAACATCGTTTGTTGGATGCTACAAGTTTTAAACATAATCTAATGTAATGTTGAAGCCAGAATAACTGTGAAGTCACAAATTTCCTTACTAAACCATAATGTAGAATAAATATGTTGTTGGTAGAGTTACCACTAGACCAGCAGGATAGTGGGAAATTCAGAATGGAAAGAAAGATTTCCATATCATCAAATCTAATGGTAAGGAGAGATGGAAGATGGGGTAACATCCAACCTTCGGACAATGAATCACAAATATAGATTAATTAAGAATAAGGAGGTATGCCAAATAAATTGAGTAGCAAGAGAAGTAAGTTTATTCAGCTACAGACAAAGGGGCAATTACTTAACAAAGGTATACAGGCAAACAGCAAAATGTGTTTCATGCACTGAGAAGGCAAAAGAGAAACTAAATAAAAGTATTTGGAAATGTCTTCAAAGCATGTGAGAAGACAATGAAAATTTGAGGGTCGAAAAAAATGAGAACAATATGACATGGAGGAAACAAAACCACGTTGGATGAACACCAGAATTAATCAGTTAAGATTACATCACCAATGTCTAGAGGTTAGTGTCCTAGTTACTGAAGTAGAGGCCCTAACTTTAATTCCTAGTTAATGTATTAAATTTTTCTACATGCGAAATATCTGGAACAGGGTCCGCTCATCCTCACACAGCCAAACAACTATCTGCATTATGAAACTGTGCAGATCATAAAATCAAATAAAGGGTTTTCACACCATGCAGGGAGTCCCGTAAGTGTTTTCTTCAGTCAAGATGGAAGATGGCACAATAGCTAACAAGACACAGAACATTCTACAAGAATATGGGTATTTCTTTAAATGTTTATATCATTCAAGAGAGTAATAAGAAACACAGCAGGTTAACAATAACAGTCTGGAAGTAACACCAGACGAGATGAATAAAGCAATTTTGACGTATGAACAATGGAATGGCACTGGAAAATTGTAAGTGTTTAGTGGCAATACTTTAAACAGAAGGAAAAATAACACAAAACAAAAATTCTTTACAGAATCTTTGCAGAGTAAGACAATTCACCAAAATTGGAACAAAGTCTGTAACTATGTTATTTCGCAAGAAAGGAGGTAAGTCACAAAAAACTACAGACCTATCAGTATTCTCACTGTTATACACAAGATATTCACTGAAACTACCTCCAACCACATAGTGGTAACTAGAAGGCAGAGAAACAGCAGAATTTAAAAGCTGATATAGCAAGTCAACAATTCCATTACTACGTTTATATCACCACTTGGCTCCATTCTGCCCTCTACCTCATACCACCCATCTTTTTGTTGCCGTCGTGTGTTTTATCACCTCCTCTTGTGCAGCCACATATTTCTCTACATTTCTCCACGTTTTCCTTCTTCCTTTTCTTATCCACACATATTACCAACTCAGCCCAGTGTGGTCAAAATTATCCACCTGGCTGCTGCAGCACACATTCCACCTGCATACAGCTATAAGATCATATCCCATGTACCTGCTGCCTCTCCTTGCCCCAACACCCTCTCACTACTTGCCAACCCAAACCCCAATCGAGATGCAATGCTGTCACAACATAAGAGAGAGAGAGAGAGAGAGAGAGAGAGAGAGAGAGAGAGAGAGAGAGAGAGAGAGAGAGAGAGAGGGGGGGGGGGGGGGGGGGGGGGGGGGGAGCTTCATAGAACAAAATTAAAGGAATGAGTCAAAAGCCGGCAGAGTTCCCACTTGTTTATGTGCTGTTCAATATTTCAATGCCTTTACTATTTATCTTTATTTGTTATATTACTTACATTTCACCAGTGCTAATCATTACCAATGTAACAGCTTAACACAGCAACTGCAAAACTAGGCCTGAATATCACTATACTAAGACTAACATGCTTCCTTAGAAAATTTTATTTTTAAGGTGTTCTGATTAATCAATATTACAAACTGTTTTATTGATATACAGTGAAGATCTGGCTAAAAACGTTATCAAACCTCCCATAAACTTACGCCATTTATTGATTGTCCATATTTTGGTAATACAAGGAAGATTAAAATAAACCAAACGAATTAATATACATTAATTTTTATTTACACTTTTTTTTTGCATACGACATACAGTATCACTATTTCATCACCTAAAATCCTACTGTCATTTCTTCCTTCACGGCACTCCTCCCATAATACGTCATGTTACCCATTCGTGGCATCATATATGCCAGCATTTTTTAAATCCTCTCACTATAATTCAATTGATATTGCGTTCCAAGTAGCAAGGATCTATTGGCCCAGCATGAATGCTCAGGATTTCTTTGGATTCCCTCCTGGAGTGAAGAAATGGTCTCCTTGAAGCCACTCGCTGCAAAGCAGTCACTGGTTAGCCTTGAAAGGGCTATTCACAGTTATGAGGTCATAGGTTGTGTCGCCAGGAATTACCCAGTCTGTGTTGTTCTTTGACACCACAATCTTAACTTTCTAGGTGAGATGTTCCCCGAAAGAATCCACCATGAACATTTTCGTCCTATTCAGTAAAGAGAATTTAATGACTCAAAACTTTTATTCTTGGATATTTATTCATTTTTATTTGTATTATATGCTAGTTTTGTTAAACTAGATGTTCTTTCTCCCATTTTGTTTCCAACAACCTTCAAGCAATCTAAGCATCAGGTCAATATGGCACTGTGGGTCCACCTGGATGCAAACAATTGGCCCATAGTTACTTTGTTTTATGCAGAGACAGACCAACAGAACAGAAAGTTACAATGGAAGTACCAAATCATTTGCCACCCACCCATTTTCTCAATGCCTACAGAAATATCTTGCAGGCAGTTTGTCTTTTGGTATGGTTTTCCTGTGAAGAACACCATGGGGGCAGCTTCCATCTGCCAGCACACACACTATTACTGTTACTCTGGCATTTTCATTGCTGGAACTTCTTAAAGTAACATTTAATATCCTTAACACTATGTTGTTTGGTGACACCACAGTGGTGTCGTGTGCGTGATATCGCTCAGTGGTTGGCAAAACCACAGTGGTATTGTGGGCATAGTATCGCGCAGTGGCCAATGACAGCACTTTAGTATCTTTTGCATTCTGTTGGTGTTTTGTTTGGGTAACAATAGAACACATGTCAACAAGTTTTTTGTTTTTATAATTACTTGTGCCCTTTCATCACGGCAGACAAAAGAGACGATACAATTATTTATGATGAATGCATGGGCATCTTGTCTGATGTTCTGGATAACTTAACTGACTGGGAAGAAGACATTGGATATCAAAAAATGAAAGTGAAGCAGAAATCACTGGAAGACAGTGAAATAAGCCAAGAAGAATTCAGCGAACACTACGGTTGCCAACTGATTTGGATGAATCCGATGAAGAAGACCGTGCACAGTGGTCAGACTGATTTACCGAGGACCAATAATAAATTTGAAGGGCTCCGGGCCCAAACATATTGTAGAATTATATATTTGGCACAATCTATACGAATATATTAGCAACAAAATCAACAAGTACTATGGTCAACACTGCAATAGAAGGAAACTGGGACCCAAACTTAGAAAATATTTTGGGCTCGCTATCCTTACGGTAACTGTAAAAAAAGCAAGGATCGATGATTATTGGTCAACGAATCCGTTGATACACACCAACATTTCACAAAACGATGTCCCACAATCGATTCAGACAAATATTATCATTTTTACATTTTTCCGACAACAACAATAAACCAAATAAAGCTGACTAACCTTTCAAAGTGCAATTCGTAATTTATTATTTTTCCAAAAAGTTTAAAGAAACTCTTAATCTAAGTCAAAACATCTAAATTGATGAAGGAATGATACCGTGGCATGGATGATTAAATTTTAAAGTTTACAGTCTGTCGAAAATTATGAAACATGGCATACTCATTCGGCTGTTGCGCGATTTGAGTATGGGATACATTTCCTCATTTGAGATATATTCTTGAGCTGAGCAGCCTTTAGCAAAAACAGTGATGGAACTACTGACACCTTCTTATGGAAAGTGGCATCACATCAATATGGATAATTATTAGAACAGTGTAGAACTTACAGAGAAGTTACTTGAAATGAAAATTCGAGTTTGTGGGACAATACGGCAGAAAAGAGGATTTCCGGAAAAATTAAAGTGTGCAAAAGTCAATGTGTTTGAAGCTTGTCATCAGCGGAAAGGTGAAGTACTTGCACAGGTATGGAGAGCTTAGAAAACTAAAACAATATGAATGATCTCTACAATACATAATGCCACTTTGATTGACACTCAACGAAAATGTAGAAATACCAATTACTCTATAAAAAACCTGAAAGTGTATTACACTACAATAAATACATTAAAGAAGTGGATCAGGCAGACCAATGTTTGAGTTATTACCCTATACACAGAAAAACTATAAAATGGTCAAAAAAAGGTTTGCATGTACCTCTGTAATTTTGCCTTATTTAATGCATTCTGTACAGGGCAATATAAGAGTCTCTGAGTTCATTTTTTATTGAAAGTGTCCAGTTTGCGGATAAAAGATCATGTAGCTGCTTCTGAGCAAAACTTGGAGGTTGCCACTACATCGCGTACATCTCATGATCCGATTGACAGACTTTCCGGTCACATAAAGCAACACCGACTTATACTTATTTCCTAAATGAATAAACAAAAACGAAGAAACTGCCATGTATGTTCTATATATACAGGGTGAGTCACCTAACGTTACCGCTGGATATATTTCGTAAACCACATCAAATACTGACGAACCGATTCCAGAGACCGAACGTGAGGAGAGTAGCTAGTGTAATTGTTTAATACAAACCATACAAAAATGCACGGAAGTATGTTTTTTAACACAAACTTACGTTTTTTTAAATGGAATCACGTTAGTTTTGTTAGCACATCTGAACATATAAACAAATACGTAATCAGTGCCGTTTGTTGCATTGTAAAATGTTAATTACATCCGGAGATATTGTAACCTAAAGTTGACGCTTGAAACCTCTGATGTTCAGTTGCGTGTTGTAACAAACACAGGCCACGGTCGGCGAGCAGCATCTGCAGGGACATGTTTACAATGACGACCGTGTTTACGAGTGTGGCTGTAGTGCACTGTTGTGGTTTGGTCTAGCTGTCGCAGTGTCCGCATGTAGCGCTTGCTGCTATTGTTATTCTGCATAGTTCTACCTGTTTACCGATGAAGCGGGTTCCACAAACCACGGGGCAGTGAATCTACGGAACATGCATTACTGGTCTGTGGACAATCCTCGCTGGCTCAGACAGGTAGAGCGACAGCGACCGTGGACTGTAAATGTATGGTGCGGAATCATTGGCGACTACCTCATTGGTCCTCACTTCATTGCAAGGGCCCAAATAGCTGCAACATACATCGTGTTTCTACAGAATGATCTGCCAACGTTGCTTGAAAATGTCCCACAGGAAACGCATTGACGTATGTGGCATCAGCATGATGGTGCACCTGCATATTCCGCAATTAACACTAGGCTGACCCTTGCAGGGTGTCTACGTGGACAAGAAAAAAAAATTCTCGGATTTTTCCAGGATTTCCCGGTTAAAAACACAATTTATCCCGGATGAAAATACAATTTCTCCCGGATGAAATTACGTATAAAGCGGGTGAAAATACATCTGTGTTAAGCAACAGTATACTTTCCCTCGGGCTGTAAAAACTATCAGTCCTTTGAATAGTGAAGGTCTTATACTGGCTGAGGACGTCCCAGCACTTAAGGAAACAGGAAAAACAATGCGTTTGGAAAGATGTTTGATGCGAGACAATATAGACAGATTTTTTTTTCGTATTGCGAAAGTCTATACACAACTTCCGCAAGTTACAGCACGGTAGCTTCCGAAGCCTTAAAAAAGTGATTGCGTTGAGCGATGCACTTTTGTCAGCCAGTCATAGCTCATGTCACGTGATTTCGCTAGCGAATGACGGCAGTTATTCAGAGCACGAGGCCTACGAGAGAGACAGGCCACGGCGCGTACGTTACGAATGTGGGCCGAGCTTGCTCAACTCAGCAAGGTGCATTTCTACACCGCTTAACGTAACTAAATGTGTACGTACGAATGTGAATAGCATCGACTATTGGAATCCACTATTATTAGTCCCACAATGATAGGAATCCGCAGGCCTACTAAAAGGCTCTAATTTGGCAATTAAAACCATACCACAATGATTATCAGTTGCGTAAGGCACCACATCTTCTATGAAAGGAGAACTGTTACGAAGAAGAGACTAAATGCTGTAAATGAACGGTTATACCACTTCTATCGAGAATTGATTTTAAATTTTGTTGTATGAACAGTAACCAGTAAGACTTCATAATAACGGATTCCAGTACAAGATGAAATTCTCGTTAGTATGCACGCACCCGGTTGCGAGTTAACAGATCTAAATACACATTTTGCTCGCCGAGTTACAGGAACGAGCGAGCTCAGGCCGTTCTTCGTGACGTACGCGGCGCGGCCTGTCTTTCTCGTGGGCCTCGATCAGTGCTTAATACATGTTATGTATTCAACTACTAGCAGCATCATTGTTAAGTAGCACGACCATACAAAGACGAATGGTTAATTGGTTAAAGTAATGTAAGTACACTATATCTTCACGAAAAGCTAAACTTTCACATATAGTATTGGGCATTAACAATGTTTTGTTGCTTTTTCTCGAAGGGTGTGGTTAGGCAGGAATCTAAGAATGCTTCGGAAACTAAACTGCTGTATTTGATGTATTTCATACATATACTCTCGTATTACGCAAACATGCAGTCCAAATGCCGATGCGAATCAAAGATCTTTCCAAAACGCGTTGTTTTTTTGCTGGATTTCGTTTCCTAAAGTGCTTGGAAGTATAAAACCCCTAAACTTTCCATAAGCCATTTTCCATTAACACTATTTAGTTTTTATTTTGTGATTATAGCTGCAGCGATTTTGGAGAACCATTACAAAGTGAAGTTTATACTTAGCTGTAGTCGGTGTCATGTTTTCTCAACGAATGATGCATCAACTTTTACATTGTTTTTATTCGAAACTCTGAATATACTGTACAACATTTAAACACCCACTGACGTAAGGCTGCGAGCACTCACAACAAGGTCTAGGGATCTTTGAGAGCATTCTGCGTTCTGCCTGACTGGGACTGGAGTGGCAATGAAGGATGGGACAGAATAGGAGTCACCATGGTGTCAGCTGGTCAATGCAAAGCGATCCAGTGACTGGATGAAGTGGGAAGAGACATCGCTGCAAGCTGAGGAGGCGAGGTGAGATGAACAAGCCAGCAATCTATCACACGAAAGACGAGCCATCGCTTTCAGCAGCTAACATCGTTACATGCCTGTTCAAAATCCCAATTCTGTGAAACGTCGTAATAATACAGCCGCTGTTACAGTGATTAAATACAAATAAAACAACTGCCGTTTATACATTCAATGCCAAAAACTATAACTTGGTATATGTAAAGAGAAAAAAAAAAAAAAACGTCGAGACAGTATTACAGGAAAATACTAGCTGGCAAATAAATGGTAAAGAAAACATTACGTAAGTTGGTCAATAATTAAAGAAGAAAAGTCTGGAGCAAGAGTCTTGAAATACGAGTTTATTGAGCCGAGTAACATGTTCTTCAGATGATCTTAGACTACTGTGTAGCTAGCATGTTTCGGGTTTTGTTGTGCTCTATCTTTGCAACAAACATTGGCAAATACAGAAGCAGTTACTAGAGCGCACTCCGCAACATCAAAGTTCTCCAGCCATCGGATCACGCAAATCTTCAAGGGCAAACGTTCTGATTCGATGGTCCAAATATACAGAGCTAGTCTGGAATGGAAATCTTTAAATAGGTTTTACAGGGCATGTACAAACTGAATTATCATCCAGAGTGTTTCCTTTACTGCAGACTTGATTAGCAGAAAAACATGCGAGAGGGAGCTTGCAAGTACGTCAAAGAACAGCAGGAAAACATAACGTGAAGACAACAATAACAGCTGAACAGGGTTTATTACGTCTCGAGGTACGGAGGGATGCACAAAAGGCGACATTATCAATGTACTGGAAGTCAAGTAAAACCATATTTTAAAATTAAGCGGGTAAATCATTCCTCTACAAGTAAATCAACATGTACGCTGCTACAGAATCTAGACTTTAAATTAAAATTGGTATATGTACAACAGAAGGTCTACCAAGTCCTAAAGCACTTCGGAAATTTTACACACAGTAGAGCGCCTCAGCTGTAAAATAACTGGGAGGCCAAGTCGTTCGTAATCAGCAGACTTCATAACTTAGTAATTGTGGACGGGAGACGAGAGCAAGCAACCAATAGCAGCCGATAGAAAGAGAAAGAGAGAGGAGGAGAAGCCTCATGGTAAGAAATAAGCTAGAACTAAAAGGTGGCGAAGCCTTCAGAACTTTGGTCGATGAGCGCGGTGGCCTTAATATCTTTCGTCTTTATAATTGAGGTGCTGTTCTGTACATGTAAAATTAGCTAGAAACTTGCAACAGATTACTGGAGTAAGACTAGTTGATACGTTTTGTCATTCATAGTTTCTTAAAGGGTCAACAAACGCAGCACTACTAATAATATCGTAATTAATGCCGATTGTTGCTTGGCAGAGACAGTGTTGTCAAACGTGCCTCGTTCGATTTTCAAATCACACAGTTTGTCAGTAGTCAGTGTGCTCGGCTCACCTGTAGAATTCAGTTCTGCGCACGTGCGGGGCAAAATTTTATAAACTGACAAGGTAGGTAACACTCATTGTGTCATATTTCATTATGCATAATAACGAGGCGCAGCCTTATTTACATCCACCGTTGTTCTTTCTCCAATAAAGGTTGCCCACCAACAACCACTGCGACTGCGCCATTCGATTGGTTTTCAAGATAGCTGGCTGTCAGATCCAGCATTCAAGGACCGGTTGGTGAAAGTACCTACAGACCTTTATAGTGCTAAATGTGGATTATGTCCAGGGACCCTCATTAACATCCGTACTATGGGAAGATCGGCTCTTACAAGTCACATGACAAAATCCAAGAAGCAAGTCGCGAAAGCAGCTGCCATGAGAAGAACAGCAAGTTTGAACATCTACACCCGACCGGCGGCGACCACTTCAACCCAGCAGACAGATTCTACTTCCACTACCACACCTGCAGATTCAGCTGGGTCGACAACAGTGGCGTTGGCAGCTGGAATTGTTGCGCCTCCGCAGAAGGATGTCACTGCAATGTCAAAACCCGTGGATAAACTGAGAGGAATTGATCGGATGGCAATAAAGGACGAAGAAACAAAGGCGGAAATACTGTGGTGTTTGGAGTGCATTGTTTCACACAAGTCACTGCGTAGTTCTGCGAACGACGTGTTGCTTTTCCCCGCAATGTTCCCCGACAGTGAAGTATCCAAGAGCATGCGTTTACAGAAGGACAAAATCGGTTATACCGTGCAATATGGACTAGCTCCCTTCTTTGAGTCTGAAATTACATCTGACCTCGTAAACGCATCAAGGACTGTTGTTTGTTTTGACGAATCCTTGAACAAGGTGTGCAAAAGAATCCAGATGGACATTTTAGTGCGTTACTGGGACATTAAAAAAAGTCTAGTGTGCACCCGTTACTACGCATCGGCTTTTCTAGGCAGTTCGACGGCAGCTAAGCTACTCGAGTCCTTCAAGAAAAAAATTCCCGGCGAAGCAATGAAAAAACTTTCACAAGTATCGATGGACGGCCCTAACGTCAACTTCGCGTTCTTAAGGGAACTTAAAAAATTTTTGAAAGAAAATGAAGGAGTAGACACTGTTTTACTGGAAATTGGAACGTGTGGGCTTCACATTGTTCACGGCGCCTTCAAGTCCGCAATTCAAGAAACACAGTGGATGATAATTCAGTTTTTACGTGCCTTGTACAATCTTTTTAAGGATGTCCCTGCCAGAAGAGCTCTGTATATTTCGACAACGGAATCGGAACTGTTTCCCTTGCGATCCAATGGCTGGAGAATGTGGAAGTTGCTGAGCGAGCTCTAGTAATGCTTCCGTTTCTGCGAATATTTGTTGGAAAACTGGAAGGAAAAAACAAACCAAAATGTGCTAGCGACGGAGTAGTGGAGGATCATCTCAAGAACAAGCTACTTGGTCCGAAAATTGCCTTTTTCAAGACTCTTGCTGGAGACTTGACACCTTTCCTAAAGAATTTCCAATCCGATTGGCCACTAGCACCGTTCCTCCACTCTGCTTTGACAGAGATAATGGAGACAACGATGACACGATTTGTCCAGCCGACGAAGAGTTCGCCCTCAGTTAATTTGGACAAAGAATCCAATCTTTTGGGTGTGAACCACGTCAAGATTGGGTTCACCGTCATGAATGAATTCAGAAAGTGCAGGTCTCTCACAGTCCTTGAAATCGCTAAGTTCTGGAGCGAATGCAGAAGAGGAATGATCAAGCTTGTGTCAAAGTTGGAGAAATCTCCCTTACACTTTAGGTTAAAAAAAATGGTTCAAATGGCTCTGAGCACTATGGGACTTAACATCTATGGTCATCAGTCCCCTAGAACTGAGAACTATTTAAACCTAACTAACCTAAGGACATCACACAACACCCAGTCATCACGAGGCAGAGAAAATCCCTGACCCCGCCGGGAATCAAACCCGGAAACCCGGGCATGGGAAGCGAGAACGCTACCGCACGACCACGAGCTGCGGGCAACACTTTAGGTTGACAAAAGCTGTAAGCTGCTCTGATCCCACAATAGCGTGCAGGGAGGCTGGTCCCAAAAGATTTCATTCCTTTCTACAGATTTTGGTGGAGAGCAATTGGATGAACGGTGTATGTGCCGATAAAGCAGAAGTGCAATACGCTTCTGTTGTAAAGAAGAACTGCAAAACAAAATTCGAAACATTCAACAAAAAGGAGCAACGGCTAGACGAGTTCTGGATGAAATGTCTCAAGAACCAGAATGCAACGTGCCACGAGCTGCAGAAGGCAATGGAAATCACGCTCGCGGTCAAGCAGCTGCGGAGCGAGGATTCTCGGTGAACAAAGAGTGCCTCTTCGAGAATATGAGGAAACAATCTGTAGTGAGCAGAAGACTGGTGTACGACGCCGTCAAGACACACGGCGAAGTCCAAGGAGTGCCTAGTCCCTTATACACTCTGTAAGAAACTCATGAGATCGATATGCTGAAGACCTCAAGAATCGAAATGACGAGTCATCCATACATCGCAACAGTGTTTCAAATTACACCTACACATACATCACTAACTAAAATACAAAATGATTCTGTTGTCCTAAATGCACTGAAATCTCGCTCTGCAACTAACTGATGGTTGAAATTAAGTTTCCTAGTCAATTAAAACTGTGTCATTTGTGGACTAACACACAATATCTACCTCCCATCAACTTAATGAGATGCTGCCAATGACAATCCCTAAAAGCTTCTTAGACTGTGATGCAAATCAAACAACAGACAGAATTTTTGAACACCACAATGTGCTACAGACTTTCACTGCTGGGTACATCAAGAAAGGTGATTGTTGTGGCTTTAGAGGAACCTCAGCGACATACAACAGATGCTTTATGTTTCCATCAAAGAAGTTTTCATCGTTTTACGTGGTTATGTAGAAATGTATGAAAAGATTAGTAACTTTGTGGCAGGCAGTGATGGTCTTCAGCCTTAACAATCAGAGAATTAAAATGTCTAGATGCATTCCCAACCAAATTACTGGCACACTATAAAATAGTCTCAAGCTGTTGCAGATACAACCTGGAGAGAGTTACTCTCAAGCAGAGCCTGGTCATGAATAACGATGATTGAAAATGGTTTCTTTCACTTTTGAATACAGAAAAATCAGAATAGGGAAGGCCTACAAGAGAAATGCAGAAGTGTATGTATCAGGCATTCTTCAGGACAGACCTACATTTTAATGAATTTGTGGACCGGTGTATTACGATAAAGAAGGCAATCAAGGTTTTCCTTTTACTGGAATTTCTATATTCTTTTGAGAAGCTTATGACATTATACCAGCCTGGTGTTAGTATACTGCCTTCTTAAAGTGGGTTTGTTGTACTGCCTCCACGCCTTGCAAGTTGGACAAGCACTTTGCAGATCTAGACACATGGCCACTGCTTTGTCACAAAAACAAAAAGGTACAGCTTTGTTGGGTACTATTATGACATTAAATATTGGTAAATGGAAAGGTCATGTGGCTAGGGCCTCCCATCGGGTAGACCATTCACCTGGTGCAAGTCTTTCGAGTTAATGCCACTTCGGTGACTTGCGTGTCGATGGAGATGAAATGATGATGATAAGGACAACACAACACCCGGTCCATGAGTGGAGAAAATCTCCAACCCAGCCGGGAATTGAACCCGGGCTGTTAGGCATGACACACTGTCGTGCTGACCACTCAGCTACAAGGGGCAGACATTTAATATTGGTGGTGAACTAGCACAATCCATTTGTTGCCAGTTTATAACTGCAAATTCTGGTTATCTTTTCCATTTTTGGATTTAGTATCTGCAAACCTTTTTAATATGATGGTTCTCAGTCAGTTGTTCTATTTTTGAGTCTTCCCCATCTATGGTCAATACGAAACGTCTAGTTCCATAATGGTATTGCAATGACAATATCAAAGATTGCAAAAGAGGTGTCCTAACTGTTGCCCTTAGCATAAAATCTGAAAATGGTACATAAATAGAATCAGTTTCAATGAAACACAATGTTGGCTTTTGCAGAGTACAAATGTATACTGTCTCACACAATATTCAATCTTAAATCCATGTGACATCCTGTGACACATTAATAATAAAAACAATTTATCATCTGAAATCAAAAGTGCAGAGATAAAGCATTAACAGATATGTGTAAGATGGACAGTCTCTAAGAAAATTACTTTCTTTGCAACTACTCTCCCATGACAACGAGGCAAATAGAAAGATAAAAAAGAGGGCGTGTCGAAAGAGCGTTGAACCACTCAAAGTTTTCCTATATCTACGGGTCTGCAAAAACATTAAGTTTACCATGAAGTAGTATCACTACAATAATGTAATTGAAGCAGTTTTTGAGCCTCACCAGTGCCATCACCAGATACAACATCACTGAGAATGATATCGGGCTCCAACAATTCCATATCCAATTCTACGTCTAGGTCTAGTTTTGGGTGTTTGGGTGGTCGCCCTGGACCTCTACGACGTTTAGGGCTTGATGGTGACTGTGATACTTGTTCCTCCTGTAAATTAGTTATGCATATTTAAATACCCCAGATAACTTAATTCTTTGTCTTATGTAACTAAAAAGTTAAGTTTACAAACACAAGTTACTTTGAAAAATAAAATTATAGAAAAAGCAAAAGCATTGAGAACTGTCAAGAGCAAGGAGAGGTAGCAACAGAACAAATTTTTGAATATTTCAAATAAACAGAGCCCTGTATAAGTTATTCAGAATTAAAGGCACAAGGAACATGTATTATTTCCGATGCACAGCAGTTCACATCCCATTCAATATGGTTTATAAAAGACTGTTCAAAGAGACTAAAATGATTGGTTCTATGTAGTTGAACATACATTTGTAAGTCTACATAGTTATTTATTACGCTTTAGAGAAAATTATAATTACCTGTGTAGTGGCTGCCTGCCTAACAGGAACTTTGGCCATTGTTGTTGGCAATGTGCCCTTCTGCGGTGAACTGCGCAATCTTGTTGTACGAGAAGCAAGAGCAGTACCAGCTAATGTTTCTGGTGGTGCTTTCATAGCTGCTTTGTATGCTTCTAACTTTTCACGGGCATCTGTCAATACCTGCTCTTCAGTCATTGTCCCACTGGTGCCCTAATTGTTAAAAATTTTAAACTCTTAAAACACATCTGACATGAAATAGTGATACAAAAACTTATCTAACAGCCAATTTGGCAATTCGATACTGGAATGGAAAAATGACAAAAAATATCCCGAGTAAGACTAGAAACAAAAATGAAGTAAGTGAAATGTCATAAGGATGATCTTTGCATAAAACACACAGCCAACTACAAGTTTCAGAAGAAGGGAAATGTTTCAGAGGCAGCTGCCAGTCCTTTCTCATCCAGCATTTTTCAAAATTTTTTAGTTAGCATTTTCCTCGTCCACCTAGTAAGTTATATCATACATGTTTGAAGAAAGAAAAAATCTAAGTAATTGTTATAGATACTTTTCCACAAAGGCAAACCAAATGAAAACACAGTTCTATTAACAGGGCATGGGCATGTACACCCCACTCCCCTCCCCCTTGCACAACAAAGAAGCCCAAAAACCATTCTCCATATGAAATTGATTGCATGAGCAAAACAATCTTGGATTCCACACAGACTAAAGATACTGCACCCTTACTTTAAAATTCCTTTACCCAATATTATGCAAATATCCTAATAAAGCTAATAGTTATAGGGACCTCATCCCATTTTAAGTAATAAGAAACTACTGTACATGCAATCTTTGTAAACACCAGTAACAAGTAGGCTTTTTCCAATCTCAATTTAATTGAGGACGCTTGTTAGTATAAAAATTTAAATTACTTCTAACATTCCATCCTGGATTTTCCATTGTTTCATTAAATTACTTCTAAACTAGTTATACTGACTCAATGAGCTATACTAACAGCTCTTGTTATTACTTGCAAGTATGTTGTTCACAGTCACAAAGTTACCTGTTCCACATTGTCCATGCTTTCTTCTTTAATGTTCGGCTCCTCAATCTTCCTGTCAACCAGAAGAACCGATATAGGTCCTATAGAAGATTTAAGGTGTATTTGATATACGGGTTTACCAAGTGGATCCTGCAAAAGATTGCAATGTTTCCTCTTTAAATTTCTCTCATTACATCAAATAAGTTATAATAGAAGAAAGGGGTAGGTCCTCAGAAGAGAGAGAAAATTCAGAGGAAGTGGTGGTTACAAAAGAAATATTGCATTAATGCATACTGAAAAGTCAAAGCAGAACACCTGGGCAATTTCATCTCAAGTCATACAGGTCAAGAGTGAATGCGTCACACCACTATTTCAAAGTTTGCTGAAAGAAAAAAAATATATGTTGAAGTTCCACATGATACCTCTCCAAAACTACAATATTTCGGTTTTCTGATGATTTCTTGAAACACTACAGACCTGTAAGTGAGAGTGTTTGTGACAATGTTTTAATGAAAGGGAAAATTGGAAAACTGTAATAAAGAAACCAAATATGATTAATACATACATACTTCTGAGCCTTCTCCTCCCCCCCCCCCTTTTTTTTTGGAAAAGTATGAAAATTTGTAACTTTCTGCAAACTTCAAAATTATGTTTTAAAAATGTGAACAGTCAAAGGATGTCAACTGCCTTGAGAAATGGTGAAGTGGAAAGACTGCTAACTGTCAGCTATGACAATTAACGTATGAAATTCTTAAACTGTCAAAATTTATGATTATTTAGAAACAATTTTCTCCAAAAGCCCCACCCTAAACTTTCTAAAAATTTCATGGTATGTTAGTTGATCATTGTACTTCGGGGATGTACAATCAGCCAATACTTTCCTGTACAAAACGTGAGATTTTTTTTTTACATGTATCTAGCTCTATTCTCAAGGTCAAAAAGTCACGGACACTTAAATATTTAAATTGATTGCTGATTTTAAATACATGTCATCCAAAACTGGTATTTCTGAATCAAAATAATTACTTTACTACATTATAAGGGAGTGGGAAAACAATCCATAATTTTATACAAAAGCATTTTATAACAAAAATGAGATAGAATACTTATGCCCATTTTTCTTTTTGTGATATTATTCACAAGTTATTATTGTCTTCTGTCATGATTTTACTTCATGACTCCCCATGAATTAAAATTGCCTACAATGTAACAATCAACACTTCACTGTTGAAGAATTCATTTGTTTTTCTCTCTTCTTTATCTGCTTCTCACTGAACTTTTATAGCCAAGCTGAAGTTGCACGCGGATAAGGATGATCCAACAAGAGCAGTACTTGGGAAATGGGAACTGCACACTGATCTTTTGATGATGGCCATTTGAAAGCATTAGCAGGACCATGAGGTATCATGGAGGAGACAGTTATATCTCGCAGCTCATGAGAGACACTTATTATCTGTCCCACCCACAACTGATACACACACACACACACACACACACACACACACACACACACACACACACACACACACACAAGAAATGAAAAGTCTTCTAATGTAAACTGTGGTCACTGCATTTCATGCACAACAATAGACTGCATTTCAAGGAGAGCCATTCTTGCAATGTGTGTGCTACTTCGGGAAGCAACCCAGTAGTGACTTGGCTGAATTCCTACCATAGGCTTCATAGCAGACCATTCTTCTCTTTTTTACACAGAATTCCCTTAAGGTATTTTCATTTATAATTAAGAGTTGCATATTTGTTACCAAGGTTGATATGGTGTGTACAAATCCAGGAGCACCTCTTATGCACTGAAGAACCAAAGAAACTGCTACACCTGCCTAATATCGTGTAGGGGCCCCGCAAGCACGCAGAAGTGCTGCAACACAATGTGGCATAAACTCGACTAATGTCTGAAGTAGTGATGGAAGGAATTTACTCTATGAATCCTGTAGGGCTGTCCATAAAGCCACAAGAGTACAAGGGGGTGGAGATCTCTTCTGAATAGCACGTTGCAAGGCATCCCAGATATGCTCAATAATGTTTATGTTTAGGGAGTTGGGTGGCCAGTGGAAGAGTTTAAACTCAGAAGAGTGTTCTTGGAGCCACTCTAGCAATTCTGGACATTGGGGGAGGGGGGGGGGGGGGGAGGGGTGTGCAGTGTCCTGATGGAATTGCCCGAGTCCATCATAATGCACAATGGACAAGAATGGGTGCAGGTGATCAAACAGGATGGTTACATATGTGTCACATGTCAAAATCGTATCTAGAAGCATCAGGGGTCCCACATCACTCCAACTGCACACACCCCACACCTTTACAGAGCCTCCACTAGCTTGAACAGCCCCCTGCTGACATGCAGGGTCCATGGATTCATGAGGTTGTCTCCTTACCCGTAAACATCCATCCACTCGATAGTATTTGAAACAAGACTCGTCCGACCAGTCAACATGTTTCCAGTCATCAACAGTCCAATGTCGGTGTTGACAGTTTCGGCGAGGCGTAAAACTTTGTGTCGTGCAGTCATCAAGTGTACACGAGTGCACCTTTGGCTCCGAGAGCCCATACTGATGATGTTTTGTTGAATGGTTTGTGCGCTAACACTTGGTGATGGCCGAGCATTGATATCTGCAGCAACTTGCTGAAGGGTTGCACTTGTCACATTGAAAGATTCTCTTCAGTTGTCATTGGTCCCATTCTTGTAGGATCTTTTTTGGGCCGCAGCGATTCTGAGATTTGATGTTTTACGGGATTCCTAATATTCACAGCACACTCTTGACATGATTGTATGGGAAAATCCCCACTTCATCGCTACCTTAGAGATGCTGTGTCCCACTGCTTGTGCACAGACTTTAATACCACAGTCAAACTCACTCAACTTGATAGCTTACCATTGTAGCAGCAGTAACCGATCTAACAACTGCGCCAGACACTATGTCTTTTATAGGCACTGCCAACCGCAGTGCTGTATTCTGCCTGTTTACATATCTCTGTATTTCAATATGCATGCCTATACCAGTGTAGCATCAACAGCTTCATGCTGAAGATTAAACCTTATTGCAAGATGTTTGCAGAGAACTGTTACCCCATCACATTCACTTTTTCCATGAACTGTTGCTGAAAATATCCATTTATCTGTAATTCCTGTACTACAGTATTAACCAAGCTCAAAGCTGAAAGTGGTTTTTAAAATGAGATGCTGCACCATCAGTCACATACACATGCTTAGGAAATGCTTGGCCTCTAGCTGCTATGTCATCAATTATCAATACTGACAGCATAGCGTGCATGTGCACTCTCATGAATGAGATAATCACCGACAACAGCAAAACAGAGCGATGTTCTAAGGAAGTGTGCAACACGTGTGAATATTGATACCTGTGATGTGTGCCAATGGTAACTTTGAATTTTCTTCTGCAAGGCAACAGACCAAAATGAAGAACTGATATGTCAGTATTCTGGGATGCAGCCTCTTTTCTTCTGCTATGACCTGTCTCTGAATTCTACAGATATGATGGTGAGCTATTCCTTTCAGGAGCTAATGCCTAACCTCTGTAACAAACTTCTCTGGCTCTAGTGTCTTCTTCACCAACTCTCCACCCTCCCACAATACATAGGTTACATTGTTGTCAGTATCCTGAAGGTGTAATGCTTCTTCAATAGTCGTCACTTCAGTACCAGGACACACTGCACACTCCTGCAACCAGGATTTATCTTGTAGCTCTTGACATACACACAAAAGCATCACATCCATCTCCGTGTACTTCTTTCCGTAACACTGCTTATGGCGAAACAAACAAGTTTTCAAATTAGTGCAGTAAAAACTGTGCACAAGTTCCATCACTGGCTGGCATTTTACCCATTTTGAACGTAATGAGTACAATTTTGTGAGACCAGTTAATTCGGGTCCTATTTCTTTAGGAGATGCTTCTCTTATTGATCTCATATCTTTTACCTTTTTAACCACTTTCACTAACACAGATAACATCAGCCTGGTTAGGACTTTGCCTGCTGCAATGTTTGCCATCACTTAGGTAATATTCCAGAGTAACAGTAAGCATACCATCTTGCAACGGATGCCCAGAGTAAAATCTGGGCATGCCCAAATACCTTTGTAATTATTTATTTTACGAGCTTTTGAAATCAAATAATATAGGCAGTGGGTATGTATTTCTGTATCTGCTGCTTAGAATAGCTGATATCAGTGCCGGGAACTGTACCTTCTCAGTAATGGTGGCTGCTGAGATAGTAGTATTTAAGTTTTGAAACCACACATCACGTTTCGTGCACATATCACTATCTTCAGGTTCAGTACCATGTACATCTATATTACACAATTCACAAAGTTTTGAAGATGTTGCTTGTGTAAAAATTGTTTCAATTTCTTCCCTTTTCTTTGCATACTGTTTTCTTCTTGGGCTTCTTACCATTCCTGGACGTTTATGAAGGGATATAGTAGGGGCTACAGCAGAAATGCTAATGTTCAATGCATCAACAACTTCGCACCCAGGAATATGAACATCTGCACTGTCTTCTCCAGTTTCACATTCAGATGGTGATCGTTCAGATGGGTTGTCAATAAATTTCTTCTTGTAGTGACTGTAGTAATTCTTGCACAATGGATACTGTTACTTGAAGACCATGATATTTCTGCAATACTTCTGACAGATTTCCAACAACTGTGAAGTTTTTTTTTCACTTTTCTTAAACACCACCTTCTTGCATATTTTTTATAGTCCACACACCTCACTCTTTGACTACCGTATTTCCTCACTGACGTATCAAACAAAAAGTTCAACCCAAACACAAATCTTGATGCAGAATGGTTTATGTGCAAGTTCTTACTCGTTTGTTACAAACAGAAGAGCACTGGAAACAGTGTTGCCAAAATGCATATTTTAAACTACAAGTTCAGTGATGTGAAATATGCAGAACATTGAAAAACTTTTTCCAGTTTACACAGAAAAATATTGCCCATACATAGAAAAATATCGCCCAATGTGTTCTGACTACTAACATATGAATCAAACAATATTTTGTTTAATTCTCAAAAGTTTTTGAGTGAATAACTTGTAAAAATGCAATTTTTTTACATTTTTGGTAATGAATATTTACATAACACAGATAGTTGGAGCTGAGAAGATACTGTTTATAATTACGACAGTAGTATCCGGTAATAAGACAGAAAAGATAGTGTTCTGTGACTTCCCAACTAAAAAAAAGTGGAAAAATTAACTTAAATTTTTAAGTTAAAGGAAGCCCATAAGTGTGCGGGTGTATACTGAATTTCAACACACTAAGATGGAGCTTTAATGCAAAACATCTGCCAGGTCTCCAGAATGTTTGGTTTATTAGTTATATATTTTTGTTATCTACTGTTTTAAGAGTTATTTACAAAATATGCATTTTTCAAAGGACTGTACCATTTACAGAAATGAAGATAAAACGAAAATACTTTATTTCTGAACACTTATGATATAGAGGTCCAATAGATATTTTTTCCAGAGAAATTCGTGACCATGAGGTGACATGATCTGTGTTATTTGAGATGAATTCACCCAACTGACTTAATGACAGTACCTGTGCCTTATGTTTATTGTCCTGGAAAGTGTGATACCTTTCTGCTAAGTACGATATTACTGCAATGCCCAGTGTCCAATTCTGACAACACAGTGAGAACACTACAATTGTAAAGTGCACATTATGAGATGCAAATCCAACAGAGGTGCAGTAACAAACCATGACACTCTCCAGAAGAGAACCCACTATTTGTGGCTGCCTCTTAGGCCACATGCTATGTGAGTGACAGATGTGGCCAACAGCTTCAGACAACAAAACATGACCACTGGTATAGCTATGGAAGTGGCCTAGGTTGGTGGTGTCCAGCTCGCTGCTTGTCATCCGCTACAACAGGCAACGTCTGTGTTCCAATGTTTTTGAATCTTGTTGCTGCAGCACGAGTGATAGTGACAGCGCCAACTACAGCTAGGAGTCTTCTCTACAAAGCACTGAAGCGGACTTGGCGGCTGCTATGAAATACTTATCATTCAATTTAAAAACTATCAGCTGAAAAAATTTGATTCTTTCGCAACCTACAGCTTGATATCTTTGCTTGATAAACAACTGAATTTCTTTATGTTATTCGTCATAGTTATTGTGCTGCAGGAAACTGAGTAAATGACTGCACGGAATTTGCAGATGCAAGAAATGCACTGTGTAGACTTTGCATATAGTTCAATTTAGGTCACAAATTTCTGCAAATGGAATGTAGTCAACATATCAAAATTGTACTTAAAGTTGGGAACAGAATGATACCTCTCTCATTTCTCAAGATTTTGAATGGTATATGTGATGGATCGGTCACACATGGTGTACGGAATTCCATTCCTGTTCATCACAAATCACGTGGTCCTAAAAATAGTCAAATTTCATGAATAGTTCATACTGAAACGAGTTTTTTTGAAAATGGCAGCACACGAAGGGGATGTATTTAGTCATATGATTAACACTCTAAATGTTTCGGTCAAACGTCTGAGTGGATCAAAAACAAGACTATACACACACACACACACACACACACACACACACACACACACACACACACACACACACGGTAATTAAGGAAAACTTAATTTGTCATTTGAGAAAAAGAAATTAAGTATTTTACGAACAGCTACTACTAGCTATGTAGATGAACTGTCAAACAGTTCACCTCTTCAAGGCCTATCCATTTTGTGAATAGAAAGATCCATTAGTGTGAGGTTTAACTGTCAAGACAGCTTTCTTCAAATCAAGTACTACATTTAGGACAGTTTGAGAACAGATGACTTTAGAAGGCAAATGATATGTCAATAAAACAATGCTTCCTGGATAATACTTGAAAATCAAACAAATTGACCAAAGGTTTTGTGTAATGGTTTGTCTGATAGGAAAAGCCTCCCAGTGCTGGGATCGACTTTTTGAAATCACCTACATGGTTGTGTAGACGAAGGTCCCAGCTATCACACACAGCAGCCATTTGCCCTGGTGGGCCCTCATTTCTAAGCAACTGACAAGAAAATTTGGTATTTTGCTTGATGCTAAGTAGTGTTACAAAAGCAGTGATACATAGACTGGTTGCTGCTGTAATGGATAGGTCAACATCTTCACATGCAGAAGGTAGTGGGTTTGAATCCCATCATCTGCATTAATTTTGTTATATTTTAAAATCTTTACTGAAATGACTTTGATCATTATTTTTTTTCATTGTCACATTTTAACCACCATATGATTTTTTCACTTTTTCTTTGTATCAATTATTTTTACATTCAGAATTTATGTAAACGCAGATTTAATTGTATTATCTGTTATAATATTCAATTATTTGAAAATGCTGACCAATTGGTTAAAAAACAAAAGATAATTATTTATATTGACTGTGCAGTGGTGTGAAAAATGTATTTTTCATTACAAGACGTGCATTTTTTGGCATGGTAATCATAAAAAAAAGAACCCCGCCCCCCCCCCCCCCCCCCCCCCACACACACACACAGCCTAATTCCTATTGCTCTATGGACAAAATAATGCAGATGAAGATTTAAATGACATAAGGAATAAAAAGTTATTAAAATTCAAGCAAAATAAGGAATAGAAATAATTAATGTAATAACATGGCTGAAAAAAAGGGATGATAAAATGGAAGAAATTAAATCAAAATTAATACATATAATCATTCAAATAACATGAACAACGATTTTAAGCAGAACAAGCATCATATGAAGAAAAATGAAAGCAAATGAAGAAGTTGATATGATGATCAAAATGATGTAACATAGGAATAGAAATTTAAAAAAAATACATTTAAACCAATTAAATGAATAAAAACAGTGATCAAAGTCATTTCAATAAAATGATAATTAAATCTAAACACTCACCTGCCGACAGGTGGTGTTGATATACATCTGAGCTCAGATGGATATTGTGTCTGCCATGTAAGCAGCAGATCCTGGGTTCGAGTCCTGGTCGGGGCACACATTTTCAGCTGTCCCCATTGATGTATATCAACAACACCTGTCAGCAGCTAAGGGTTTCGATTTAATCATCACTTCATTGTAGAGAAACTGCACAGTCATCAATGGTATCTGTTCTTTCGAGAACATACCATCTCATGCCATCTTCATACATTTCAATAAAGATTTAAAAATAAAATTTAAAGCACCTGCCAGGTTTCAAACCCAGACGTGCATGCGATTGCACCATGCAACCAGTCTATGTAACACTACTTTGGCGATACAGAGTCAAGCAAAATTACAATTCCCTCCCCCAATAAATTCTCGCAAGCAAGGGCCAACTTGAGTGTGTGTGTCTAGGTGTTTGTGTTTTATTAGGAAATTAATGTGTGTTCAATGTTTTATTAGGCATTTAATGTGTCAGAGTACTTTGGCACGACAATCTCAGTAGCTGTCTCAGATTGTTTGCTCATGATGCTGTCATTTACAGTCTTGTAAAGTCATCAAATGACCAAAACGAATTGTAAAATGATTTATGTAAGATATCTGCATGGTGCGAAAAGTGGCAATTGACTCTGAATAAAGAAAATTGTGAGGTTATTCACATGAGTACTAAAAGAAATCTGCTAAATTTCGATTATGCAGTAAGTCACACAAATTTGAATGCAGTAAATTCAACTAAATACTTAGGGATTACAATTACCAATACCCTAAATTGGAATGATCACATAGGTAATGTTGTGGGTAGAGCAAACCAAAGACTGCGATTCATTGGCAGAACACTTAGAAGGTGCAACAGGTCTACTAAAGAGACTGCTTACACCACACTTGTCCGCCCTATTCTGGGGTATTGCTGTACGGTGTGGGATCTGCAACAGATGGACTGACGGATGACATCGAAAAAGTACAAAGAAGGGCAGCTCGTTTTGTATTATTGCGAAGTAGGGGAGATAGTGCCACAGACATGATATGTGAATTGGAGTGGCAATCATTAAAACAAAGGCGTTTTTCATTGGACGGGATCTTCTCGTGAAATTTCAATCACCAGTTTTCTCCTCCGATTGCAAAAACATTTTGTTGGCACCCATCTATATAGGGAGAAATGAACATCACGATAAAATAAGTCAAATCTGGGCTCGCACAGAAAAATTTAAGTGCTCGTTTTTCTCGGGCACCGTTCGAGAGCGGAACGGTAGTGAGACAGCTTGAAGGTGGCTCACTGAACCCTCTGACAGGCACTTTATTGTGAATAGCAGAGTAATAATGTAGATGTAGAGGCTGAGACCTTACAATGTATACTTTGCGATGCCATGTAAAGAGTGTAGATACAACTTAGTACATCTAACAGGTGACGCGACTGTAACTGTGTCAGTTAAAATTAAGAAATTGCCGGGTCCGAACCCGCAACCCAGAAGACTCCAGATTACTAGTCCAAGATACTACCACTGAACCATATACATCTCCATAATAGGAACAGTCATTCTTCTGTATTTTCGATCGTCATTCTACGTACTTATCAGCTGCTGAAAGTTCTGGTCCACATAAGAAAAAATGTATCTAATTCAAAGATGATATAGTTGAATGTATACAAGCTCACGCTCATACATTTGAAGAAATTGGCTGGCGATCTTTGTAGCAGATGATATAAAAGATGAAATTCACCATAAAGATTAATCCCTTTGTAATCTTAATACATGTTGCTCCTTTTGCCGTAAGTTTGTAAGTAAAGTTAATTTTGTCGCCTTATTTTCAAGCTACAACATACTGCAGATTAAGGGCACCAATTTTTTTTTAAGAAACTGTCTGGCTACAGAGATCTCCTAGCTGGGGTCAGTTGCTCACATGCACGACACCAGACAATGCAGGCCCATGCTGCTACTTGTATCAGGATTGTTGTGCATCCAGCTGTCACACAGCAACCTTATTTTAATGAGAGAGCTTTGTAATAACTGTGCATGTTTTTTTACAAGCATTAGCTTTTGTGTGACCAGAGTTTCTAGTGAAAATTAACTGCTGAGTCATCTGTTTTCAGTGGTGTAATTTATTTCTGTTTCAACTGCTTGAAAATTCTTATTACATTAGGGAAAAATGAGAACTTTGTAGAACAGATTTTAGTGTTCGTTTATTCTTCTCCTTTATAATTTAGTGTACATCCTAATTTCAGTAATACAACTGTCAAGTAATTTTCTCTGTTGATGAGGTCCATTTGTTCTTTCTCAGTTACTCTGGACTGCTTTGTATTTTTGGGATGTTATACATGTTGTTACACAATAAGATCGGATATGGACCGTGCTTCTTGTGTGCAGACACAAGGAGAATTGGCTGCTGTCTATTAGCAGCTGGAAGCTGTGTTGGCCGGTTGACAGGCTTCACACCACTGTTCAAAGCTGTAGTAACACCTGGGCACCAACTATCAGACCTGTGACACCTTCGAAGGCATTGGTGTCCAGTTGCTGTGTCTTCTGATACACCAAATCTGAACAACCTCTCTCCGCTCTATGAGTTGGTGGTGGGTTCGCATAACTCTGGGTGGAGGATGAAGGTGGGAACTGACTGCATGGCTGGCTCCTTAACCCATAGGAATAGGTATGAGGTGCCACCCAGTTCTGATAACACATCTGAGCCAGCAGGTGATGCCTCTCCTGGTGGGCCAGTGGCCAATTTTCCTGCACAATCAGGACAACTGCAGAGGATGGGTTTGCCTGTCATTGGGATTTCTAATATAGGCAGGTGATGGAGCCAGTGAGGGAAATAGCAGACAGGTTGTAAAAGAATGCCTTTGTACACTCTTTATGTTAGCTGGGTGGTCTCATAAAAGATGTGGACAAGGTTGTCAGCAGCTATCAAGGATGCTATGTTCAACCAACTGCCATTTGGGTTCTGAACTATACTCACTTCCTTTCAGCAGAGGGCTGATTTCGTGAAGGCAGTTAGCATTGCACACGGGGGTGCAGGCTAAGCTCACTATTTATACCATCATACCCAACACAGATTGGGTTCCTCTGTTTGCAACACAGTGGAAGGTCTAAAAACATAGGCTCAAATGATTCTGTGATGATATCTGATATCAGTATATCAACCTGTGTACTCGGGTGGAGTAGCTTGGGTCCAGATCAGTTCTGTTGGGGTCATATTGTAATGGTATAGTAGCAAATGTAAAAATGCAGCATTTGTTTGATGTACTCAATGCTGTGAAAATGACTGTTTTTCATGTTTCTACGATACTTACCTACCTCTGTGGTATAAAACAATGGACATAGTCCAAATAAAGAGGATTTGGACTTTCATTTTTGCCTTAAAAATTAAATTGCTATGTTTTCTTAATTCAAACAACTTTTATGAACAGTCTTTCATAAAATATTGATAATTATGAATTTATATTTGAAATGGGAACAAGAATTTTGTGTCCAATACGTAATTAGAAATAAGAAGTCGTGCATTATTCATAAAAATGATTATGAGTTTTATAATTACGAGATGTAGGCATTTCAAATTTGGGGGGGGGGGGGGGGGGGGGTGATTACTGGAGAGATCTGAACCAATGCACGAGTAAACATTTTGTTTACATCCCATTACACTACCGACCGCACTGCAAACTATGTTGTTTTGTCACTCAACAGCATTGTATACAAGACTGGAAAAACTTCAAAGCCGATTATCTTCGTAAATTTATGAAAAACATTAAGAACAGCCTATTTCTCGGCACTTTTTAACAGTGTTCCACATGCGTGTTTCACTACGCAACAGCAAGCGGCCTCAGCCATTTTTATACTGCACATTAACAGCATGACAATCTAGAGCACAACGCTGCAGAGGCTGTGACTGTACACGATTTTTGAAATGAAAACTATGTAGCCAAAGCGTTATTAAGAAAAACGTTGATGACCGTTAATACATTTGAAATCTTAAAAGTTTCATTTAACATAACTTAGTAATAAGATATCTACTACTTCCAAGAGCGTAACACCACCAGTGTACATGTGCTACAGCTTCTAACCAATCATCGCGTTTGTGTTTGTTTACATCAAGTTCATTCTTATGATGAATGGATTATAGCTTAGTGGAATCTGTGTGGTGTGTACATTTTTGTGGAATCTGTGTGGTGTGTGCATTTTTTTATTTATTTATCATTTCTTTTTTTCCAAGGAGTCTGCCCTTGGGATCAATGATGAACTGCAGAAATCCAAAATACACAAATCACATTATTCTCAGAGAATGCTCATCCCTGCAGATCAGAAATACATCTCTTGTAGCTTCTGCCACTGTAGTTCGTTGAGCATGGCAATAACATTCTTGCAAGGAGCAAACAATCCCGTGACTAAACAAGCTACTCTTTGTTGGATCTTGCCTGTCTTCTACTAAACCAATACACTTCTTTCATAGATGAATTAATTTCCTTCGGATTCTTCCTATGAATCTCAGTATGGTATCCGATTTTCTTACTATTTGTTTTATGTGGTCATGCCAGTTAAAATCGCTCAAAATGTTGCTACCTCTTTATAGACCACTACATCACCTGTAAACAGCCTTACGGAGCTTCTGAAGTTGTCCACTATGTCATTTATTTATATTGAAAACTGCAAATGTCCTATACCACACTTCCTTGAGGTGCTCCCGAAATTACCTTTATGTCTATTGATTTCATTGCATTAAGAGTGACGTGTTGAGTTCTTTCAGCAAGGAAGACTTGAATCCAGTTACAAATCTTCTCTAATATTCAGTCAGCTCCTTTTCTTCTCCCCACTAAACGACAGTGCAGGACTGTGTCAAATGTCTTTCTGAAGAAGACAGAGCATCCACACAAGTGCCGTGGATCTCATGGAGGAACAGAGCAAGCAGAGGGCTGCAGGTTCTCTGTTTGCGGAATTTATATTGATTTTTACAGAGATTTTCATTCTCCAAAAATGTTGTAGTACATGGGAATAAAATAAGATCCACAATTCTGTGATAGACTGACATCACACTATAATTATGAGTGTCTGTCCTTCAATCCTTGAAAACACGAATTACCTGCACATTTTACCAGTTGTGGTACCCTTCATTACTACAGCATCCTACGATGAACTGCTGCTAGAAAGGGAGCATGATTTTCGCATAATCTCTGTTTAATCTCACAAACACCTTATCTGTCCCAGATGTCTTTCCACTATTACAATTGCTCTTCTATTCTGTGAGGGCTTATCTAAATCTCTGCCATTTCGGCATATTTACAATTATTGAATGGATGGACTGTATTGTGATGTAGCACATAGAAACAGTTTTGGAACACTACATTCAGTATTTAGGCTCTCTGTCATCTCCCGTTTTGCAGTCAGTATGGTCAGTGACTGACAAAGATGATTCTAATCATTCACAGATTTTATGCAAGACCAAAACCTCTCAAAGCTTTTAATCAGATTGGTTGGCAAAATTTTACTTTCACATTCATTGAAAATTTCTCTTTTTGTTCTCCTTACCCCCATTTTCACTTCTTTCAGCTTTCCTTTGTCATCTAGGTTTCAGCTTCTCTTAAATCTGTGATGAAGCTCTCTTTGTGTAAGTAGCAGTTTTCTAACAAGGCTATTAAACCAAAGTGGACAATTCCCATCCCTTAAAGCCTTGCTTGGAACATCATTGTGCAAGTTGCTGACGATGCTTTTGAATTTTATCCATTTTTGCTCCATCTTCATTGTCAGCACTGGATATTTGACGTCGCGTACTCATATACTTACCAAATTGTATCCAATCCCTCTGCTAAGTAAAAAAAATTCCTTTTTTAAGAATCCTTACAAAACCTGCTGTCACTGATTCAATCCAAGCTTTATGATCACAGATTCCCTCTGTACATTAACCGATTCAAAAAGTTCAGGTCTGTTGTTAGGAAATCTAAGGCATTATCCTCACAAACAGAAAATATGAAAAGTCATGTTATATGCCAACTTTGCTGCAACTTCATGAAACCAGCAAAGAGCAGAGATGACCACCCAATGGCAGAGTACTGCTGAGAATAGCATATTCAACTACAAATGTTGCTTTGCAACCTCTGACAAATGTACCACTCCTCCAAACAGCATCTCAATATCTGCTAGTTCCCATTCCACATCCACTTCCACCCTGTCCCTGTGGATTTGATTCTTCCACCGACTCTTTCCAGTCTATCTTGAGCTATACCACTCCCACACTGCTCTTATCGGTGCTCTCCCTCTTCCAATATTCTACCTTGCCCAACATTCCCAAAAAATATTAGAATAATACTCCACTTTACTGTGTGTCATATGCAGCTTGGGAAGCTCAATGGTGCCACAGTCATACCCTATGTCCTTATTCCCATTCCCTCCCCCATCCATTACACCCTCACCTCACTTCCTTATGCTCCCCCTTAACTTTCTCTTCTCTCAGACATTCCTCCCAATAACACCTTACCTCAATTACGCTGTGTAATCCAGATAATGTAGTCATATGTGCCAATATATATATTTCATCTATTCTCTTACTTTCAAGGCAGGACACAGTCAAAGCTTAGTGACAATTTCAATCTTGTTCATGAATCCGTTGAAGTTTCACTTATACGGTGAGTGGTTATCTTTAAATTATTACTTCCATTAATTGTGTAATGTCAAGAAGTTTCCAGTATGATGTAAAATTATTACCAACAGATTTCAAGGTATAACAAACAGGCTAAAGAACTGAATCATGCTCTTTCTGCCAGAATACTTCATGGTTAGCATTTCTGTGCCTCTACTGTGAACACCTACATATATGTTGCTAAACAATACATTAACTCCACTACTGCCTTACATGCAAAGAGACAAGTTATTTCTTAATTTCCATGTACAGTTCTGAAACCAATATATGTACCACAAATTGGAAGTACTATATTAAATCACAGTTTACTCACTTTATCATTTCCAGGCGGTACAGCAAGCTCTGATCCATTGGGTGCCTGAATGGCAAGCATTGTGTCATCAAAACAACTGCAGATGTCAGCATGAGTTACATACGACAGACGACAATTTTCCACATCATCTGTGATGTTCCTAATACTCTGCTGCACCCACTGAAACAATTTAAATGTTTTATTCTAAAAGTTAGTCAACATTCAGTAAATGTTGTCATAAATAATACTCTTTATGATATTGTACCTCCTGATTTCCACGTTTCAAAAGTAATACTTATATTGGAATTCCACCTTATATAAGGAACTATAGCATCATCCATTACATAAAATTTAGATACGGATTATTACAATGGTGGTGTTGGGAAGCCCTCAAATTTGTGTAATGTGGATTACGTGAAATTAAGACAACTATCCTGGGAATGGGGGCAGGAACATGGAAGGAGGATTGGTTGGTCAGTTTAAAAGAGGGAGGACGGGACCAAACCGCTTGGTCATCGGTCCCAAGTTCCAAATAAAACAATGCCACAGGGGGGAGAATAAAACAAATGAAACATACAACACAAAACGGAAAGAAGGGAAAAACCACAAGAATGAAGAAAAGGTAAGAAACACTAATATGAACAAAAGAGGACAAGTAAACAACAGAGACACGCAAGAAACAGTTAAAAGAGAGTAAAACAAGAAAGCAGATTACAGTGGCTGGACAACCACGAGAATAAAATGACACAGAGGGACAAAGGACATGCACAAAAACTTAGATCAAATGATAAAACCCACCCTCACGAATAAAACATGGAACTAAAGTTGCTGTTGTGGCACTGTTGCCCAATACCAAAGTTAAAAGTCCACCACAGAGCGGCTAAAAGTGGGCAGTCCAGCAAGAGATGAATGACCGTCATTTGTGAGCCACAGCAACACCAAGATGGGTCCTCGAAACAGAGGAGGTACCCATGCGTTAGCCATTTTGTATGGCCAACGCGGAACCGGCAGAGAACAACTGATTCCCTGCGAGAGGCCCACATGGAAGACTTTCACACATTCGTAGTCTCCTTAATGACACGCAGTTTGCTGTGTGTACTGTTATGCCATTCCCTCTCCCAAAGCCAAAACCCCTGCGGCGTAACACAGAACGCAGCTCAAGTTCAGAGAATCCCATCTCCATAAGCGTTTCCTACATAGCCTGTTAGGCCAGCCTGTCGGCAATTTCGTTACCTGGGATTCCGACATGACCTGGATTCCAGACAAACACCACTGAACGACTGGACGATTCCAGGCCCTAGATGGACTACTGGATGGTCGCAACCAAAGGAGGCTGAGGGTAGCATTGGTTGATAGCTTGTAGGCTACTCAAGGAGTCAGTACACAGAAGAAATGACTCCCCAGGGCATGAACGGATGTGCTCAAGAGCATGAGATATAGCCACAAGCTCTGCAGTGAATACACTGCAGCCACTGGGCAATGAATGCTGTTCAATATGTCCTACATGGAGATACGTGGAGCTGACATGACCATCAACCACCGAGCCGTCGCTGTAAACCACTTAATGGTCCTGGTACATGGCAAGAATTGACAGAGGAGAGCCGCAGGTTTATCTGAGTCCTTAGGGCCAAGTGATAGGTCCAGGCAATGCTGCAGCCTGGTTGTACACCATGGAGGTGTATGTGAATGGATATCAAGTATAGGTGGTGAAGCAAGTTCTCCAGTTCAGAAAGAAGGGATTGGATACAAACTGCAATTGTAAGCCCTTAACTGGGCCGCTGATGCGGGAAATGAACCGATACGGGTGGGAAAAGTAGACAGTATTTTGGATGCGCAGGAGAACTACAAACGTGTGCAACACAACTGGCAAGCAGTTGTGCATGTCTAACCTTCAATGGAGGGACCCCAGCCTCTACCAGGACACTGGTCACCGGACTCGTCCTAAAAGCTCCTGTCACTAGTCTCGCCACAGTGATTCGCTGGGTCGAGTAAACCCAACGCTGAGGATGCCGTCGAACCGTAAACCACTCTCCCATAGTCAAGGCGAGATTGAACAAGGGCTCTGTAGAGCTACAGCAGTGTAAAGCGATCTGCACCCCAACTGGTGTTGCTCAGGCAACGAAGGGCATTGTGGTGCTGCCAGCAGTTCCGCTTAAGCTGATGAAGGTGAGGGAGCCACGACAATCGGGTGTAAAAAACCAGCACTAAGAATCAATATGCCTCCACTACAGTGAGTGGTTCGTCATTAAGGCAAAGTTCTGGTTCTGGATGAACGGTATGACGCCGACAGAAGCGCATTACACACGACTTTGCGGCCGAAAACTGGATACCGTGGGCTAGAGCCCATGACTGCGCCTTGTGGATGGTTCCATGTACGCGCCACTCAGCAACACCAGTACTGGAGCAGCAGTCCAAAATGCAGAAGTCATCCACATACAGTGAAGGTGAGACCAATGGTCCTACAGCTGCTGCTAGACTGTTAATGGTGACTATAAATAGAGATACACTCAATACAGAGCCCTGCGGGACCCTATTCTCCTGGATACGGCAGGAACTATGGGAGGCACCAACTTGGACACAGAAAGTACGAAGAGAGAAGAAATTTTGGATAAAAATCGGGAGCGGGTCACGGAGACCCCACTCGTGTAATGTGGAAAGGATATGCCTTCACTAGGTCATGTCATATGCTTTTCGTAAATCAAAAAAGATGGCAACCAGGTGTTGGCATCTGGAAAAGGCTGTTCGGATGGCAGACTCAAGGGACCCAAGATTATCAGTGATAGAGTGACCCTGGTGGAAATTGCCCTGCCATGGAGCCAGTAGATCACGTGACTCCAGGACCCAACCTAACAGCCGACACACCATACGGTCTAGCAACTTACAAAAAACGTTGGTGAGGCTGATGGGCCGTTAGCTATCCAGATCAAGTGGGTTTTGCCAGGTTAGGGCTCTGGTACGATCGTGCTCTCCCGCCATTGTGATGTAAAGACACCATCGCACCAGATCCGGCTGCAGATGATAAGGAGATGTCACTTGCAGTCAGACGAGAGATGTTTAAGCATCTGACTGTGGATCTGATCTGGCCAAGGCACTGTGTCAGGGCAATGTGCAAGGGCATTAAGGAACTCCCATTCTGTAAATGGGGTATTACGGGTTTCACTGTGGCGTGCAGTGAACGAGAGGACTTTCCGCCCATCCGCCGTTTGAGAATGCGAAAGGCTGGGGGGTAATAATCCGATGCAATTGTGCTCGGCAATTGTGTTTGCGTCGGTAGATAACAAACCATCGATGGTAACGCCAGGGACACCTGTTGGGGTCTGGTACCCAAAAACACATCTGATCTTCATCCAGACTTAAGGCACCCAATAGTCAAGACATACCTCTCCCAACACTCCTGTTTCCGCCTTTTGGTAAGCTGGCGAACGCGGGCATGGAGCCGTTTAAAGGCTATTAAGTGCTTTAGGGAAGGGTGCTACTTATGTGGCTGTGGAGCGCGCCAACACACTATAATTGCCTCAGCGACTTCTGGCAACCACCAAGGTACAGACTTTCACCGAGGGCACCCCAAAGATCAAGGGATCGCATTTTCTGCTGCAGAAACAATAGTTGTAATTACCTGCTGACCACCGATGGCACCATGTGGGGGAGATTCAACGGTGACAGCAGATGTGAAGGCTTCCCAGTCTGCCTTGTTAAAAGCCCATTTGGGTAGGCATCCATGGGCATGACGTCGCAGGAGTAACAGGAAGATGAGGAAATGGTCACTACCACACAGATAGTCATGTGCTCTCCAGTGGATAGATGGGAGAAGCCCTGAGCTGCAAAGTGATAAATCAATGGGCGAGTAACTTCCATTAGCCACACTGAAATGTGTGGCGGTCCAAGTATGTAAGAGGCAGAGGTCGAACAGAGACAGTAAAGTTTCGACACCTCTGCCTCGGCCAGTAAGCACGGTGCCACCCCACAAGGGGTTACGAGTGTTAAAATCTCCCAAAAGTAGGAAAGATTTAGGGAGTTGATCAACCAGTGCAGCCAATGCAAGTCAGGGGTACTGCACCATCTGGAGGAAGATATACATTGCAGACAGTTATTTCCTGCATTGTCCTTATCCTGACGGCCACAGCTTCAAGAGGGGTTTGAAGGAGCACAGGCTCACTACACATCAAGTTCAGGACGTAGATGCTAACTCCACTTTACGCTATAATATTCGCTATGGTTCTTGTAATATCCCCTGTAGCCACAAAGGGCAGGGGTCCACATTGCTGGGAACCAGGTTTTGTTGAGGGCAACGCAGAGAGCAGGTAACTGTAGTAGCTCAGCCAGGTGGTGGAAAAAACCGCTGTAATTCCACTCGAGGATAATGTGATCGTGAGGCTGGGAATGCACGAAACATTCAATGAGGCAGTTTACGCCTCAGGGTCACCTGCCGCCACCAACTTTTTTTCCTGAGCAGTCTATATCCATTGTGTCTGAGGATCCGCTGATATCTAGGCCCTCAGCAGATGCCAGAATCTCCACCCCATCCTCAGATGCAGAGCTTGTAGGTAGCAGTGGTGTGGGTGCCATTGCAATTCCCTTGGTCTTGGGGGTCATCTTTTTGGGTTCCTCTCGCTGCTCCTTGGGTTTTCTCTGGCTGGGAGGGCTTCACTAATTCAGTCACCGGGACTGAGGATGATCATGAAGCCCTACGACCAGCTGCTTTTGGGCTTCTCAGCCACCTACTAGCAGAAACCTGGGAAGGGACCCCTTCCTAGTGAGAGGAGCTGAAGAAGACATACACTTCTCCAACTGAGAAGTGGGGACTGGTGTCCCTGTTGGTTGGGGGGGGGGGGGGGGCAGTGCTCCCTAGGTAGGTAGTGCGGGAGCAACAGGGAGGGAAGTGCCCCCCACTGGAAGCAGGACAGTACTGCTGGATTGAAGAATGTCCTGAAGAGGCAACTATCACCTGTGCACTTTATGAATTCTGTACTTCTAGTGCCTGAACAACTCTCATATAAAAACCCATTTAGTGAGTGCATTGGAGCTAATGTACGACTTGGGTGTTACTGCAGGTGGTCCTATCTTCAGTGGGATGGGATATAACAGTGACAACTAGAACTTTCTGCACAGAGGGGATATGCACAGGACAGGCCTGCACCTCATTTATCTGATGTATGTGAATGTAGGGGTGGCAACAGACTGGATTTAGTTACTTCATAGATTGGGCAAGTTGCATGTTGTTGTGATAATTGGTTTGTGGGGTGCTCAGCTGTGCGGTCATCAGCACCCGTACAAAGTCCCACTTTTTACACAGTCCATTTTCTTTTCACAATCCAATCCAGTCACGCTCACAAATGACGATGATGAAATGATGAGGACAACACAAACATCCAGTCCCCGGGCAGAGAAAATCCCCAACTTGGCCGGGAATCAAACCTGAGACTCCATCATCCAGAGGGAGCAAAGCTAGCCCCTAGACCACAAGCTGCGGACGCAAGCTGTCTGTGTCATATCTGTGCACTATGAATGAAAGTGCAAGTCTGAAAGCCAAAATACACTGCTGAACTTTTTATTGGCACTTCTACCTAATGTTCATTGTCTCTTTTACATGGATTCTCCAGACAGCATGTTTCTTTTCAGCAGTGAAGCAAAGGAAAACAGTTGTCTAGAATAGTTATTAAAACAGATACAATAATAACAATAATAGTAGTGGTACATCAACACATTAGCCTGGATTCTATAACATGTCCTTTGCGTTTGACAGGAACCTGTATATGACAGCTGACTGCACCTTGAATATATTAACAGGATATTTACTCATAAGTATAAAGAAAGAACTTAATAGGAACAAGACAGACCATAACATGGATAGTAAACACCTACGAAACCCATACTTGCATTAAATGGATAACATTGAGTCATATGTGGATGAGCATTATTATAGATCAGCACATCTCTTATTGTGCCTGGTGGTCTATCAGTAAAGTGCATGCCTGCAAACTGAATAGTTGTGGGGTTGAATCCCAGTACAACCACAGATTTTTCAGTCTGCCTTTTAACCCAATATTCAACTCTCAATGGTATGGAGGTTCAAGAGAAATGACAGGTGGTCCAGATTCCACCTTAAACTGTAGGTTCCCTTTCCCCAATTTGATAACTGGAGTAGGTTAGGCACATCTAATCCCCCAAAGAGGCAATAACTGGAAAACTGGCACCAAGCCACTGACACAAAAGAAATATATATAGTACAACATTTGCACAGAGTACCTCGTGCTTCTTGTCCTGAGCAGCCTAGCACAATTTCCACAAAAAAGGTCAGAATTGAACTTTGAACAAGAAGTCAATGAGCAGAATATCCTTCAAGCCATTAACACCATTAATATCTAGTGCACAGACACAGTGCTTGAATTTAGTCTTACATGGAAACCAACGGTAAGGCCGATGACTATTCTGCTTGGTTTGTGAAATAAAATGTGTACCCTGTTTCATCACCTACGACTGTCCTATCACGAACCAAGCACTACCATTACGGAACTACTGCAGAAATGTCAGTGCAAGCACCATATATTTGGATGTGTGTTTATGTGTCAGATTCTCGGCATCCATCTGGCATATAACTTCTGGAAAAGATTCGCCATGTAATTCCATACAACAGGAGTAAATATATATCACAATGTCTGCTGTGTCCCATAATTTTAAAGCAATGATTCTCTACAATATGATGTGTATCTGCTCATTCATGAGCGACAGTTGCCCACTGGGTTTTGCATTATCTAAATTTTGACAAGCTTCAGAAAGCTGCCTAGTTGCTGATGAAAAAGTCCAAATAGTACTATGCTGTGTGTCCAAGAATAATATCACAGTCATAACTTTGCAATTGGCAGGAGGATGAATTAGCGTAACTATAATGGTGATACAATGACTGAAAGCACTAATTGTGCAATTGTATATAAACAGTTTCTTACACAGAGGAAGTTATTTTTTGGTGGTGCGGAAAACTGTTCCTGAGTAACTTAAACAGAGTTGTCAGGTTGTCTCTACTCAATTCCATAGTCTCTTATATGTTGGGTAAAATCAACAAACCTTGGAAAAGAGCATCACAGGAAAGATGAAATTCAGATGCATGACATTAAAAATGTTCTCACTTGCAGTAACTTATTTTCATACTGGTTTTAATCTATTTTACATACCGCAAAGAGTAATTTAAATCCATACACTCAAGGGAAAAAATCTTTCACACACAATGTGGCCAATGACGATTCAACAGCACGGTCATCAGCCCCCTTATGAAGGGTTCAGCATGCCATTCGCTTGGGGCAGAAGGGGGCTAAGGAGGCTGTCCCCACAGGTGGAGGTGTGCTTACAAAACATGAAAGTCCACTCGGCAATTATAAAAAACTACCGTCATGATGCACAAAACTTTTATCCCAAAAACCAATTAATAAAAATTCCAAACTGCCAGGGCAACTCACCCATCCAGAGCACCAACACTTTAGGGATGAGGTGCAGCAGTTCACAATATTTCAAAATCCGTGTTACACTGGTGTCGGCATCAGTTAGGATCGTGGGCAGATCTCCAGCAAAACTGTGGGTTGCCCTAATGCCTATTTAGTCACATCGAAATGAAAGTGGCACACCACAAACCTCACAGAGTGGTAAATCATACTGCCAGAGGAGGCAACCAAGCATTACTGGGCAATGTTCAATGCACAGTCTGGTGAGCAGCGCTTCCTTCCATTGGTGTGGCTGGCACAAAGTCCACCATACCCGTGTGGTCAATTTGAGTGACCGCAGTTTGTTCGCCACTTCCAACCATTTGGTTTCCCAATGATGCATGCTGCTTCAGCTGTGGCATATCCCAGTATACCGACATGTCCAGGCACCTAGCAAAAGAGCACCTCCTTGCATCAGTGTTGGATCTGCTGTAAGGTGTCATGGAGGATATGAATCAACTAGTCCACTGTTTACATTTGGTAGCTCAGCTGTATTGCAATGAGTCTGAGCAGACAAGAAATTTCACACTGTGAAGCCTCTGAACCTACTCCAGTGCTATCATTATGGCATGTAACTCCACATCATACTTTGCAAAGTGCTCGAGAAGGCATACATGGAAAACCCTTTCAGCAAAAATATTTGCTGCTGCTGCTGTTGCTGCTGATGGCAGGTTGTTGTTGCTGTTGTTGGTTTAAAGGGCTTAAACTAGTTGGTTATCAAGCCCTAAATTTAAACGAAAATGATGTAAAAAGATATGAAACAAGAAAAGAACTGCCAGCTCCAAATGTCAGAAATGTATGTGATACTAACATTAGCCAGATAGTTAAAAGTGAGATAAAACCCAGGCAGCTAAAACCTGTAGGTGGTCACCGAAGTATACACCATGAGGCATGACCACAGTAGAAGTAAAATGGGGCAAGAAACTAAAAAGGGATGAGAAAATGCAGACTGAATGGACTAGAGAGCTAGTCACCTGAAACAGTTAGATATATAAAATGCATACACAAAAATTTTTAAATGCACAACAGCAGGGAGAAAGTAGCCTGAGGCCACTCAGGGCACCCCCTCCCCCCAGCAAGAGGAAGCTGTGGAGGTGCATTAAATTTTGTTATAAAATTCTCTTTCACTCAGGAAATGTAGGTCTTTGGTAGCGGCTAGCCCACTGTCTGCGAGTATCTGAGGTAGACAGTGAGCCATGGCACAGTTGACTTTGTCTCAATATCTGTAGTGATCTTTCTTTGATATCTTGAGCTAGTTTTGGAGCTCTGATTACTAGGACTCTGGCACAGTTAGTTAAAAGGTAAAGCAGAGTGGCGCTACAAGAGATAGTGAGACCAGTTTCCTGGAGGGATACAGAGAGTGTAAGGGTTTGGAGTTCACCTGGCATGACTAGAGTGGATGCTCTTCCTTCCTGAGAATAGAGGAGGAGCCACTGACTAGCAGTACGCCAGAGAGCTGTGTGTTGTATCCTGTGCTGTATATGTTGTTGTTGGGCTCTGCCAGCTGTGATGAAATTCATAGTATCTCCATATAATGCACTTGGTGTGTGTTACCTCAGCCTAGTTCGAAGGGTGGATCACAGTTCCCAGTAAATGTAATTACTGTTTGTTCCCTATTAAAGGCTTGTGGAACAAGTTACTGCCCATAGGGGGTGTAACATGGCCAGCTTTGGATGGGCCTCTAAGGATGCTGACATCTACGGGAACAGAATCACAGCACTGATGGTGAAGAACACACCGAGAGTTTGGTTACTGTTAAGCACTTATCCTGTTCTAAATATATATGTTGCAATAAACCTATGCGAGAATTGCCATCCTGGTTACCAGACATAGATACCTTTGAATTAAGTGATTCTTCCTGTGTTTGCATAGTAACACAACAGAAAGACCATTCATTAATTTTAAAGATGGCAGTGCATAAAGTGATTTAGGAGCTATTTAAAAATACTTAAATTTGCTAGTTGTTGTTGTTCAAGTCTAAACTGACCCAATTTCTTATGGGTAGTAAGCTGTGGTGTCAGCTGTGTTATTGGTGACATTATTTGTTACTGCTGTAGCTATTTGGCGCAACTGTTGATTAAAGCAGTGATAACACACATGGTACTTCTGGTGATCAGCTTGATCATTATACTTAATACTTTATAAATATTCTTGGTGACAAATTCTTTGTCTGAAATTACACAAAGTAAGCATCAGTTAATTATGTCCAAGCCCTGGTGGCTTTAAGTATTGAAAGAGTATATTCTCATTTAGGTTTCCATAAGGTTTAACAGCTTTTATGTTGCAGTAGCTATTGCTATGTACTGGAAGTTGTTCTATTAAATTTATGTAAGGACCAGCTGGCAGTCATAGCAGTATGTGTAAGAGATGTGAGCAGGGTGGGGGGATCAATCTTAACATTTATGCTGTCATGTACATGACCATTTCGGATACAAGGTGCCTTACTTCCACTTACTGTCAAAGTGGCTGGCCTGGTTTTGAGATTTATTGCTAATCTTTCAAGTGATTTTATTCTTTTAAATTTTGAAATGTCTTGGTGTATTTTTATTTATTTATTGTAAAGTGTTACTTAAAGAATTTTATAGTTACGAAAGCTTTTAATGTTTCGATTCATTGCAAGGTTTTGCTTAAACTTAAAAAGGTTAATTAAACTGTAATGGTTTTACGGCAAAAGTGAATGAACACACTGCCTAAATTACAAGAGATTTCAGGAAATTGCAATATTGAAATTCATGGTCTATGGTGTTTAGAACCACAAACTGCTTGTATCCTGGATTGTTCTCAGCTTGTTGAGGGTCACGATAGCCCGCCATTCCATATCTCAGGTTTTCAAAATTTGATGTTGCAGTTGTAATATTAAGTCTGTGCCTGGTACCTCAGTTCAAGTTTGTCTCCTGTTGTTGGTTCTTTAGCTAATTTGTCAGAGAGTTTATTTTCCAGAATACCTACATGGCTCGGTGTACGGGTGAACATTACTGTTGTTCCAGAGCTGTGGAGATGAACTAATAGGTCTTTGATTTTAGCAACCAAATGGTTAGCACCAAGATATGCCTTGTAAGCAGCCCATGGAGTCACTAAAAACCAGGGAGTTCTCTGTGGTGAAAGTTTTAATATACTGCAGAGCCTGCGATGAGGCCACTAACTCTGCAGTAAACTGCATGCACCTGGCAGAGAACATTTCTCGTGCCCATCAGGATGCAAATGCGAAACAAACCTTGTTATTGATTTTTGATCCATCTACGTAGATGTGTCTAATTTGGATAGTGGTGGAAAACTTAACTAAGCCATCATCAGAATGGTGGGATCAACATTCTTCTTAGTCGTGAAAGAGATCCATCCAAATCATAAGACTGGGTAAATACTTTACGTGGTGCATAATCTGTCCAATGTGATTTTCTGGACATAACATTACAGAGGATTTATTTTTGTACTCATGCAGCACATTCAGTATGGCCCCATGGCCTCAGGTCAATCTGCAGTTCAAGCATCTCACTCTTCATCCAGAGATACATCCATGGTGACCTCAGTGACAGTGATCTCTTTCCTAATCACTCTCTCTTTCTCAATCAACGGAATATGCACCACACTGGACACTTCAAAAAGCCACTGGTACGCGTTCACCTCCAAAGCAACTTTTGAAACCAGTCAAGATAAGGATATCTAGGGAGGTTCTGAGTGGGAACTATATGAACACAGACAAGAGGTAGCAGCTGGAGGTCCTTGCATAGAGTCAATTGTATATCAGCTGTGCATAGGTTACCAAGAGTTAGTTGCTGGCGGGACATGAGCTTCCTCCAGGAAGCTGTCTACAGAGCTCTTACAAGAGGTTCCAGTTCTCAATCACACATCACTGTGGTGGACCAGATCTAACAAGCTCAACACTGATGGTTCTGCCAAACCCACGGGCAACACATCCTTAGTCCAATCAGAATAAAATCAAAGCAGAGGTATCAGTGACTTTAAAATGAGTTTCTTGCAAGCAGATGCAGAAAGGCCTCTCCCATGTCAGGAGCTGCATTTCTTCCACATGCGATTGGCGTCCCAATTGTTGCCCTTGTCCTCCTCCCTCAGCGACAGTGATTTACCCGAGAGATCAGAGGGAATGTAAGACAGTGCCCTACTTTCCAGTTTCTCCATGTGGACATCTATATCCTCAACAGCAAAATCACAATCAAAAAGGGGGAGCACTCACTGATCTAACAGTTTAGTAGCCACTTTCTTCTATTTCAAGCTACTTTTTCCTTACTTATAGGAGCTGTTGGCTGTATAGGTAGAGGAGATGGCTTAGTAGGCCTCTGATCATGTGCAGTGGTATGTGACAACTTCCAAGACCATTGCTGACAGACTTCTGAAAGGGTTTGGGGTCAAATCTGGTGTTTCTTCCATAGGTAGTGCATGTACTTGTGCTGTGGAACCTCACATAATGAGCATAATTCGTTCCAGAAGCTTGCTGATAATGCGAAACACTCGTTAAGTGAAACAATTTACCCCGTATCAATTAATGTAAAATACGATAATATATTCCGGGCAGAAAAAGTACTAAAAGTTTTATCTAATTCATGCCATTTATTAAAATAAATTATAGATAAGAGTACTGTGTACTTTATTATTCACAATACATAACTAATTCTTTTTTACTAGGAAGCTATCTATAGTTATTTGTTTCTGCTGATGCTTCAACACTTGGCAAAATGCAACAGAGCACTGTCGTCAAGTAAATTTTTGATGTGCATAGCCACTGCTTTATTGGGATGATTTTAAATGTATGATGCAACCGTTTCCCAGGTTTTCACCATTTCACTTATTGTGCCAGAAGATTGCTGCTTTTCTGTACTGCTTCTCCTCTTCTGAAGAACTCCTCTGAGGAACTTCCTGCTGTGAAACACACTGCAACTCCGCAAGCTCTTCAGTGGTCATTTGCTGGCCGTTATCTTCCACAAGCTCATCAACTTCATTGTTACCCACTTCTAGTCCCATGCATTTGTCCAAAGACCAAATCTCGTTGACTATAGGCTCCACAGGAACTGACTCAAATGCCTCAGAATTACATTTGACAACGCACTCTGGCCAAAGCTTCTTACAAGCAGAAGTGAGAGTTCTCTTGGTGAACCCTTCTCATGCCCTTTTTGATCATCTTGATGCAGGCAATAATGGTGAAGTGACATTTCCAGAGCGAATTGGTAGCTTCAGTCACCTCAAAGCAAAGCTTCAGTCAACTCAGTTTAGAGCTTCTTAAAGTTAGAAATAATTTGCTGGTCTACAGGCTGGAGAAGCGGAGCGGTGTTGGGAGGCAGAAATCCGATCTTGATGAATTTATGTTCTTTAGTATCCTTTTCCAGAATAGACTAGTCTCTTCACAATTAAAAACCTGTTGTGGCAGATAACCCTCAGAATCTACAAGCACCTTGAAGTTGCTGATGAAGTTCTCTGCTGCCTTTGTGTTGGAACTGGCTGCTTTGCTCTGCCTCACAATGCTGTGGATGCCGGTTCCTCCCTTGAACTTCTCAAACCACCCATGGCTTCCGTTGAACACATCTTGGGTCATCGATGATCCAGGTGTCTTCTTACCGAGGATGACGAAAATCATACTCGACTTTTCACAAATGACGTTCTCGTTAATAGCATCACCTTCCAATTGCTTTTCATTTATCCATATAAGAAGCAACCTTTTGACAGCTTCCAGAATATGAAACTACTGTTTAGATACTCTTGTCACTCCCTTTGACACATCTCTCCCCTTAATCTGTCCTTGTTCTTGAGGATAATGCAAATAGTTAATGTAGACCGATTGTCTGTGCATCCTAAGTCAGCAACACACACACCATTCACATTTTTCAATGATTTTATGTTTCATTTGTAAGTAATTTTCTTTCTCTTATGGTCATCATTTTGAGGCTTTATCTTCAGAGACATTTCTATGAAGGTTATTAAAATATGCCCACAAAAAACACTGTGAGAACAGAAGATTAGAAAAATGTGTGCTCACAAGTTGCACAAAGATAGTAGCAGAAAGAGCACTAAATCCAGACTGCAGTATATTCTAAAGACATTGCTCATATGTTGCTGCCAACAATGAAAGGTGTTCATATTGTTGAATATTTCCCCCACCACACACTAACAGCTAGTGACAACACTAAATTGTCGTCGCTCATTACGTGAAAAATCTGTCGTTAAGTGAGTTACTTCTTTTACAATTCTTTTGCTCGTTATGCAAATTTTGCATTATTGGCAGTGCTCATTAAGTGAGATTACACTGTACTTTAATCTGAAGTCCAGGTTTGTGTGGAAGCAACCAACTTAGCAACTCGCTTCTTAGCTTCAAACTCCAGAATTATCCTTTCCTTATTATAAACCCCACACTTCCTGCTTCATACTGGATGAACCTCTGAGCACTTGATACATTGTAAGCAGTGCCTCCACAATTTATTTCCTCTCTTAGCCCTCCCATTATATGCCTTGGTATGATCAAATGTTTGGCATTTAAAACATCACTTTGGATTGGGAAGAGAGAGAGAGAACCTGCAAGAATACATTCAAATAATTCTGGAATATTGAAGGTTAGAATAAATGATGCAGGTTTCTTCCGAATGTGTCATCAACTATCCCAATATTGTTCTGCACCTCTGTGACACTCATGTTTTAAATTCATCTACTTGCTTAGGGTCCATATTCATTACAGGGGAGCAGCCTTTATGGAAATTAAAGGAGTTATGCTATTCAGTGACAACATGGTAGTCACCTTAGGTCTTGCACCTCAGAAGTTTAGGTTTAGGTACATATTGTGATGGGCCAGTTTCAACTAAAAGTGTACCATTACGAAGTCATTTAACACTTTGTAAGCACCCAAAAATAAACTTCAACCCACTGCGAATATAGAGAGAGATCTTCTCAAAGGTTCCATCTACTCTCTTGATTATGATGGAAGTGTAAAGGCAGTCTGTTGCTGTAAATCTGAGACTACTATTCAGGTGGACTGACCATCCGTGCCTTCGTTGTTGGATGGATGGATGGATGGATGGATGTATGTATGTAGAAACAACCTGGAAATACACCTGTCCCATCAGTAGTAGATGCGAGTTGGGGTCGCTTCACAGGGACTCCAGAAGCCTTTAGGGAAACAAATATCAACCCAGGCAAATCCTCTTGTGCCCGAGTATGTCTTGTACAACCAGGCGGCAGGGGGTGGGGTGGGGTGGGGTGCCCCGGACAATGCCTGCTAGAATGTTTTACAACTGTCAATCACCTGATTAGCATGTAACAAACCTTATTATTGAGTTTTTGTTTATAGGTGTGTACCTTCCTTGCGGCCCATGCAGTGAAGCCAATGCCCTGGTTCTCTAAAACTCCCAATGTTCCACTTCCACACCTAATGATCGTCCCTAGAGGACAGGAAGAGTTTGCAGTTGCCTGGAGGCACTGGCCAGTCTCCAACTTGGGAAACTGGGGCCACCATGCCCATACCCTACGAGGAAAAAAATCAGCTCTCCTTTCCTTATATTGTGGGACACACTTTGTTAGGCCCTTCTGCTGAGGCCTGTCCGGGTTGAGTGATCCTCCCAGCAGCTTTGCTGCAACCAGCATAGCCTTCAGCATAATTGAGGCATGCAAACCCACTCACCCAGCACTGGAGGTGCCTATGATAAGCCAGTATCTCCTGGAAGGGGCAATGTGATCAAGTATACACAAAAAAATGTGAGTAAATGAAAGTTATCATTTACAAATTAAAATGTTTTAATTGGATATTGAAATAGTAGCATATGACAAAATGTGAAACAGCTAAATACCATCCGGTAGGATGAGCTGTCATCTAACATGTAAAAAATAAACCTTTTTTGTTACCACTTGGCAAAATAGCTTTCCTCACATGATCCAATCACAGCCAGTTTCTTTAACATACCTGCTTGTGTGTGTCAAGCTTCTGTTCATGTTCATCCAGCATTGCAATTTCTTTCTTCAATACTGACAGCCGTTCAGCTGTTTCCTGTGTGTTGCAGCCAGGACCAGCACCCCTATTGATAAAGCAAGCACAACATTTGAACACCCATTTGCCTTCATATACAACAATGATAGATAATTACATGTGAAAGTTCGTAACACCCAACTGCTGAATTTCAATGTGCAAAGCCATATTTCGACCAGCAACAAATGTGACTCCACTCAAATTGTGTAACCCAAGTTGCAAATAAAACACCTATATTCCCACACTGGCAACCTGCCATGACGCAAGAGAACCAAATTCGAAAAATTTCACACTAGTGACACACTATACATCATTACTCGAGTTCATCACGAACAGGTTCACAGATACATTATGAAAATGTAATCACAGTGGCCAAAGGTGAGTAAATTGCAATCTAAAAAGCTCATTTATCTCTCACTACAAGTAAAAGGACAGAAAGTAATTGCACATGCTCTTGGTACGTATTGTGAATTCATCATTGATGGCTGTGTGTGCTATTTGGTTTCCTATAATACCAAATAGAGTATTACTTGCTTTCCTAAATGGGAAGGACTGGGAATTTTATTAATGGTGAGTGTATGGAGTACTGTGCAGCAGTTCAGTCTGGTGTAGTGAGCAGTTTCTGCGACCCCCAACGCCGTAACACCAGATGTGCAGCTGGGTCACTTGTGACCTCACTACTTAATTCTTTCGTTTGCCACTCTTTTGCATTATTGCCTAGAGCGCTGAATTTCTGAGAGTTTTTGTGAAACAAGACAGTTAGTGATTATATTTACTTTTACATTTTATGGGGAAACATTAAAGAGAAACATGAAGATTCACCTACAACTGAGGACGTATCAGTTCTGGCCTCTGCTGCAGCTGCTATTTTCGTGTAGCTTTATGCTTATTGTTTGGTCAACAATCACAAAACTTTCTGCCTAATGACAAAAAATGGTTCAAATGGCTCTGAGCACTATGGGACTCAACTGCTGAGGTCATTAGTCCCCTAGAACTTAGAACTAGTTAAACCTTTACTAACCTAAGGACATCACAAACATCCATGCCCGAGGCAGGATTCGAACCTGCGACCGTAGCCTGCCTAATGACATTGCAGTTTTCCAGCACGGGAGGAGTGGGAGAGCAGTTTGAAACAAATCTGTCTGTGTATGCAAGTACTCCGCAGCCAGTCCTTTGTCTCTCGAAATATGGCTTCAGTAGTGCATTCTAACCGTGTAAGCAGTGCTTGCAATATACAAATCTATTATAGCCAAATGTCTACGAACAGAAGAGAACATTATAAATGCACTAAATGAGATTTTGGATCACGAATCTGAGGGAGAGCTGCTGGAGTCTTAATCTGAGTAACAATTAACACCATCTGCAACACCAGATTTTTTAAAAATCAGATGATGTTACTACTCAGGATGTTCTTCACTACTGAATATTGATGAAGGTATGTATGCTTGTGTGTTTGTTTTTATAATAATTCTTGTTTATGTATGTTTTGTTTTAGGGTGCGAAACAATGGGGCCATATGTGCCCAAGTTAACACTAATAGAGCAAGACACAGATGAGGAAAAAATAACTATATACCAATCCCAATTGACATAAGAGAAGGCAAATGAGAACAGGGATGTGGAAATGAGGCTACAAGACTCCATACAGAAACAAAAGTCCAAAACTAAAAATTAACTGGTCTTCGCCATACTGCTGTGATGGATAAAAAGTAAAACGCAGTCAACAGCCTGCAGGTGTTATTTGGGTCATTCCATGTCAAGTCACCCAGGCCTTGACACCAACCATGTCAGATTTTGATGAAACTTGGTACAATTACTTCTTTTATCAAGTTTTTAGATTTGGCGTTGTTTCAGCAGTCGGAAATGGTAACTTAAACGTGTCCTCACAACTAAAAAAACTTGTATATTAAAGAATACTCAAGATATCAGTATGAAATTTTGGAATAAGTTTGTGTATATATATAAATGTTAAAAAAATTACCATAAAGATATATTAAAATTTCCCAATGAAAAAACTTTACAAGGTTTTTTTTTTAAGCTAATGAATGTTTAGTTTTACAAAAACTGCAATATCTAGAGTCTCAGACCTGATAGAAAGCTCAAATTTGTTTTAAAATACTCTTAATTGTATAGGCTATTAGATAAAAGAAAAATTGTGCTGGCTTTTTAACCTGTTTAATAGTTATCTAATTTTTAAAATAATATTAATTATATTTTAAAAGTAAAAAGTACCAAGTGACTTAGACACTGAAAATAAGTTTTTGTCTTCTTGGAGTAACAATGTAAGCTTGGATTTTGTTTTGTTACTCCTGTGTTTTGAAGTAAAAAATTATTAGTGTTAAATAGTGCTTGGATAGTATTTTATTAAGTTTATTCGAATTTTCAGTAAGTACTGTTACTTAGTTTACAGAGATTCTTTTCCAATATCCTATAAAAGTAACCAGAACAGTAATCAGACCAAAAGTGAAATCAGTATGTCAGATATTCAAACCTGTAGCGTAGGGTTATTTAAAAAATCTGACTGTTTCCAAACAACCTACACACCTTCAAAAAAGTTACAACCGGTATCTGAATTGAGTGAGGAAGAAAAAGATTTGATCCACTTACAATCTGGAATTAATCTGTGTGAATTTAAGAATATATGTTCACACCACAGCTACTACTTTTTAAATGTTTTTGAAAAGTATCAAACAACATTTGTAGACCCACTAAAAAACACAAAAAGCCCATCAAAAAATCGTTGAGAAGTGTAGGCTTGGATCTTTCTAAACAATTACTGACAAAAAATATTAGCATAAAACCTGGACAAAAGCTTTGCTCAACATGCTGTTTGTGAGGAACAATTAAGAGTTGAAGTCAATGAAAGTGAAACAGATGATGAAGTCATGGTTGAATTAGAATCATTGGAATCCAGACATGAATCCCTCATACAAACAAACACTGCTCTTGATAATTTAGGTTTCACACCGCTAAAGCTTCATGGCTTGTCAGAACAAAGTAAAGGGTCTTATTTGAAAAGGAAGGTTAGCAGTATTGAAAAGACTGCAAAAAAGGCGGTTTCAAAAGCATTAAAATATGATGCACTAAGTTCTGATGACGAATAAGATACAGGAGTGGTTGAGAAAGCAAAGGATTTTGACCTTGGCTGCAGATTCTTGGAGTCGAAATAAAGTGATGAAAGAATTTAATGTGAGTACATGGTGCGACAAGCTAGAAAGCTAAAATCTGAAAAGGGTATTTTGGAAACTCCTGGTACAAAAAAAGGTAAAACTCTTTCTGAAAATACAGTAAGACTTGTAACAGATTTTTTATGAAAAGGATGAAAGTTCCAGAGTGCTACCTGGAACAAAAGACAAAGTAAGTGTTCAAAACAATGTGTACATGCAAAAAAGACTCATTTTGTGTAACTTGAGAGAACTATTACTCTTTCAAATGGGAGAATCCCGAGGTAGAAGTAGGATTTTCAAAATTTTGTTTCTTGAGACCTAAATGGCGTATCCTTGCTGGTGCTGCAGGCACACACACTGTATGTGTATGCAGTATCCACCAGAATGTTAAACTATTACTGGATGCTGTGAATATTGAAGAATCTTATAAAGACCTAATTAAGACGCTTGTGTGCAACACGGAAAACCAAAACTGCATGCAACATCATTGCGACAGCTGTCCTGCAAATACTGCACTAACTGAGTACTTAACTGAAAAACTAAGTGAAGATTATGATTTAGAAGAAGAAATTGTAATCAGTCAGTGGGTTAACACAGACAGGGCAGAAATGATCAAACAGTCTATCAGTATTGAAGACTACATTTCTTTATTGGTTAGGTCATTGGAAAAGCTCACCCTGCACTCGTTTATAGCAAAATCCCAATCAGCAGCCTTTAAAAGATTGAAAGAAGACCCACCACCCAAAACAGCAATTATTGTGATGGATTTCAGTGAAAATTATTCCTTTGTTATACAAAATGAGATCCTAAGTTACCACTGGAATAGAGGTGGTTGTACTCTACACCCAGTTGGAGTTTTTCTAAGAAATGAGGAAAACAATGTTTTTGTTTCCAACCACTGTTTTATTAGTCATGACCAAGAACATGACACTGGTTTTGTTAACTTTGTACAAAAAGAAATTACAAAGTGGCTGTCATCACATCATACTGACATTGACTCAGTTCACTACTTTACAGATGGTTGTGCTGGGCAGTACAAAAATAAAAACAGTTTTAAAAATTCGACTGAACACTTGAGACTTTAATTTGAAGGCCCAACACTTTTTTTTTCCAACAAGTAATGGGAAGTCAATTTGTGATGGCCTAGGAGGAACTATTAAAAGAAGGAAAGCCAGTCCACAGCTTTCAGACGAAGAACAAATAATGACAGCAATTGATGTGTTCAAGTTTTGTGAAAAAAATATTGAAAACATTCATTTTCACTTTATTGACAACAAAGAAGCTCATTTGCTATGGTTAAAACTAGAAAAACGTTTTTCAGCAACCCGAATCATTCCTGGAACAAGAAGTTTTCATAACTTCAAACCACTTCCAACAAACAACCTTGAAATTAGAAAAACTACAGATAGTGTAAAACCCTCCTTAGTCTTTTCTTTCCATTATTCTTCTGATTGGGTTCGTGTTGAACCATCCATAAATAGCCATGTGGCTGCAAATTATGATGGTAACTGGTACTTTGGACTGGTAAAAACAATATTCAATGATGAGGAAGATGCAGAAATTCTATTTCTACATCCTTGAGGACCAGCTGCATCATTTTATTGGCCTGAAAGAGAAGATTCTTGCATAGTGCCTTTGGAGCACAGTCTGTGTAGTAGACACACCTCAATCAAGCGGCACTGGAAGAATGTATTACTTCAAAAAAGACTATCAAAAGAACTGAAAGCTCTTGGATGAAGTGGAAAAACAATTTGAATCAGCATTAATGTTTATTAAAAAGACAAAATTGCTCAAAAAATTCAATGTTTCAAGCAATCAGTTGGGTTATACACAAGTGTCGTAAGTACACTATCTTTGTACATAATTCTAATGTAATCTACTATAATTAATAAACACGTTAAAAGCCATCGTTATTTTTGTTTTATCAAGTAGCCTATATGTTTAAGAGTAAATTAAAACAAATTTGAGCATTATATCAGGTCTGAGACTCTAGATATTGCAATTCTTATAAAACAAAACATCCGTTAAAAAAAAGTATTAATGTATTTTAATAGTATCATTTTTATCTTCAAATATGTATAATAAATAAACTTGCTGCAAAAATTCATGATGTTATCTAAAAGAGTTTTTAAGATAAGCAATTTTAAAGTTTTGAATACAAATTAAATTAACCATTTCCGAAGGTTCGGAAAACGCAAAACATAAAAACTTTAAAAATTTATAAAAAAACTATAAGAGATACAGCAAAAAAAATTGTAGGTGTTGTCAGAATGGTATTAGAACCATTTGAGCCAAATTTCATGAAAATCTAAGGAGGTGGGTGTAAAATTTATTTTTTATTGGGTGATTTGATATGGAATGACCCATTTGCTAAAACGACTGATAACAAGACGGCAAACCTAAGTTGGAACGTAAACTGTTAAAAAATGGGCATTCCGTCAGGAAATAGCAGACAGTTAAAACTTGGGCGTAATGGGTACAAAGTGGTGGGGGAGCGGCACTTATCAAGTGACAATGGCTAAAAAGGCAGTGTTCAATATGCAACCTAGTTAGAATGACCTCCTCCCGCATCAAAGGCAAAGAGCAGGTCATCCAAGCCACTGGGAGAGGCTTAATTAGCCGAAGTTTATTCCCATGAAGGGGGACCAATGGTGATGCCAAAGGGACACCACCTCCTGACAAACGCAACACAGATCATCTGAGGGAATACAGTAACTAGTGGGATGGGGTACGATAACTGGGGTTTGACAGTAGCCTTGTTTCCTGGCAGACCAACATGACCAGGGACCCACAGAAACATCACAGTGACTCCACCAAGAGTGAGCAAGCGACAGTTTTCCTGGACCCGCTGCACTAAGGGATAGGTGGTACAGTGCACACAGACTCCGAAAGGCGCAGAGTGAGTCTGAGCAGATGTCATAACTGAAAAGTCTGTGTTGCTGGATGTACTAAGTGGCCTTATACGGGGCAAAGAGCTTGGCTGTAAATATCAAGCGATATTCCAGAAGCTGATATCAAAAGACGTGGGCACAAATGACGAAGGCAAACCTGTCACCATGGTCAGTCCAAGTGCCATCAGTGTACACAAAGGAACTTTTGTAAAATTCCATGCGAAGATCGTGAAACTGAAGGCATTAGAGCGAGGCTGGAGAAGTGTCCTTAGGAAGCAAATCAAGTTCAAGGTTAACATGGGCTGCTTCACGGAGTCAAGGTGGTGAAGGGTTCACATCCACCGGGAAAATTGCAGGTAGTGTGAAGTTAAGCTGCCAGAGTAAGTGCCGAAAGTGGACTCCAGGAGGTAAAAGGGACTCACTGGCGATCAAAGGAATCACCAAAGAAGGAGGCATAGCATGAGTGGCCATGCATGGCAGACAATCTGCATGCATACCTGCTGAGGAGAAAGTCACGGCAGGAGGACAGTGATAGTTCACCAGTAAACTTTACTGTTTACAATATAATTGCTGCGATACAGAAGTAATGTTTTTGTATCACTTTTGTACTTTGTTTCAACACCTGTCTGTCTATTTGAGACATTTTCTCACCATTATACAAACGCATAGGCTAAATCTTTTTGTTATGTCAGAAATAAGTGAGTGGATCAGTACAGGTTCATTATAAACATGGCGATACATTTCTCATAAGAAAACAATACAGGTGACTGCTTAGTACCTGATATGCGAGTGGGCCATAGTGTGTCATATGCTACTAAAACTATCTCCTGTTAAATTCTGATAGAGTTCCAGATTGGAGTAAATGAAAATTTGATGTAATCTTAAAATTTCTTTTGCTTAGTGTGTTCACTGAAATTTTACTTTTGTAAACTGTCTATATATCATTTAAATAATCTGTTGTCACAAATAAAATTAAAATGAAAGCATAGTGTAGCTCTTTCTGAACACACTGATGCAAGTTCCATATTTATAAAGTGAGTATTCTGCAAGTTTGAATGAGTTGAATGGAATGTGTGTGTTCTGTGTGGGATGTAGCAACCCTCCTCCACACTTCCACATGCTTCTGCCAAACTGTTAATCCTATAGTAATTTGTAACACATATAGTGTCTTGCACAAGATAAGTGTGAAATTTTCTCGAGATAACGCTTAGTCATACTAGGATTTTACACTAAACACATTTGAAAAATCAACAATGGACACAGAATTACAGCAAATGTTACATTTTGCCTGAAAATTATCCTACACGTTATCCTGTCAAGATCAATTAAAATTTTTATATAACTCAAAGCAGAAGAGGCTGCATCTATAAATTTATGGTTTAAGGACTATTATTTTCTAAAAAAATTTAAGATATAATCACCCCACCCCAAGTTATCTATTATCATCAGTTCTGTTTTAACATTTCCCTCTCACATGTGCAGTACATTTGGTTTTTTTCTTCTTAAGCAGTTTGTATCATACCTGATCTGTGCATTTAATACAAAATACTCATTCCCCAGAAACCATAATGTCCACTGGCAGTCACTTAAACATGACAAGAAGTTTGCCACATTTAAAATCATCTCGCTTGCAGTCCATGAGGTTCTAACTATTAGGAAAACGTAGAAGGCATAAGGCACACTGGATAAAGTGCGGTATTGGATCCCCCTCCCCAAACTTGTTGTGGTGACAAGACTGATCAGCAGTAAAGCTCGAGGACTAGGTTAGGTTGAATAGTGACAAATTGCTTAGAGGTGGCAAAGCCAATGAATATGAATGCCAAATAGAGGTTGTGGTAACAAACTGGCTAGTAGCGAAGCCTAATTTTTACATCCATGACATATTGAGAACTGCAACAGAGATAAAACACGTAGCTTTTACTGGCCCATGTGGCTTCCACAGCACTAGTAACTTCAGTTTCAAAACAATGAAGTAGTCACAGAGATAAGATGAACTTGCTATGAGTACAACAAAACAAAGTGATGCATCAAAGTGGCATTCAGCAAACAGTGTGAAGTGCAAAGTAATTTAAGTACACTGCCCACAATCTGCGCTTACCTCAAATTACATCAATTTTCCAAATTGTTGGCAATTACGTGACAGAAATTTTAATATACTCGAAAAGTTAACACAAAAGCTGCAGATTATGGCTGCAGTAAGTTGTTATGGAGTTAACACCGTGGCAGAAAAAGCATCTGATAGAGCACTGGGACAGTTGCACACACATTTTGAAAATGTTCATACAATAACTACATATTTGGGGAGGAAATGAGGGAATACTGGAAGAATAGGAAAACAACAACAAAGGAAGAAGAGGAACTGAAGTTGTTAATAATGTGATCCTAGTTGGTCAATACAATTGTAAAAAACGTCACCTACATATCTAAGTTATGAAAATAAAAGACAAGGCTTACTTCCACTGAATGCTGTTCTTGCTTTTCTTCTCAATGAGACCAATGCCCTCAAGAACATTTGTGATGTCATATATCCTCCTCTTCTGCCTCACAGCCAATATATCTGCTGCCTAGAATAAACATATGACAAAAATCACAATCCAACAATCTTTTGACTAAATAGGTAGATCATTAAGTCAATAAATAGTGCAACTATGATGTAACAAGATGCTGCTTACGCAAATCTTTTCTCTGAAGTACAATATGTGTAGTCACAGAAACTAGTAAATAAAAGTCTAATTCCTTTGAAGAGTGGCTAGGCAATCAAGTGTCAAACAAATCAAAAGTCCTTGAATCTACAGATGGCCCTAGGATTTTTTTCTGTAATTTACTGTTTCTTCCACCTCAACTCATGTATATGGAAAGCACCAACCTGTGCTTAAGGTTCAAAACCCATGATAAATTCATGTTGATGACTGATTTTCCTTTTGTTACTCTACAAATTTCAAAATTTGTCAAAATTAGTAAGTGAAATTATTAGTCTTCTAAACAGATAGCAACTGGTACATATTTATATTATTAGTTAATCAAACAAATGAACATTTGGACTAATGTTTATAATGACTTAAGCCATGTTTCAAAAGTTTACACAATGTGTGTCTAAATTACACACACATTTACAGCATGGGGAAATTAGAATATTATTGGTAATTTGTGAACTTCATGCCCCTAAACAGGTCTTTGGTATTACAACACACAATCACATCCAAGTAGGAAGCAGCCTACCACACAAAGCAAACTGCAAAATTTCCCTGTTGTGATAGGTGGTGTGTATCACACAACTATTGATCACAAACACAAAAACTCGAAAGGCGGGAGACAATAATACTATACCGTCAACATAGTTTCAAGACTAGAAAATGATTACGGTAAACAGACTGGTTATGTTACTACTGAATCACCTCAAGAAAAACAGCTCGTGCACATAGAATTCCGTCAGTTGCTTGCTACTCCTCAATGCAAATCTCAAACATTAGAGGGCATGTTCCTGTTTCCCTTCTGCCAAAAAACTTATACACACTGAAGTAACATACATACTAGTTTCCCAATAGTGATCACTCAAACAAAACCGTATTCACAACGAAACGTAAACAGAACGAGATCTACCCATCTCTTGATCATTAAGAAAGGACAGTATTATACATATTCATGACTCGTATATGTACATGCCCATGCTCCTGGCGAACATAAATTAGGACGGTATTTATCTCTAGGAATTTAAATTGTTAATATGAAGAAAAATGATCTCCAGCCCGTTTTTCGTTCACTGTCAGTTTCACAGTGGGCCACTGTTTACAGGGATAACCTACACACCTCAAACAATTAGAAAGAGCAAGTGTATATTACAGTCATCACATACTTACAACTTTCAAATCAAGGACACCATCCCTCGCCTGTTGCAACAGTGAGACGAATCTTGTGGTTAGTAAACCCAATGATTTTTCAAACCTACTTTGTTGTATGTCTGCCATCCCTCACAACCGTTGTCAAAATTCAAACAAACGAATATATTTGAACTTCGTACGGATACAAACACAAAACCAAAGAAACTAGCATACGTACTGACATCTATTATCTTTGGATGCATTTGAAACTCGACTTTCCTAACTATCCGTGTGGATCCGTCATACCAAAGATATAAAACAGTCTATCTCTTTGCAAAACGCAGCGGATAACGAATTTGTCAGATAATATTGCAGCGACAATCTGGGTTCATAATTAAGAAAAAGAGTCAGTTTGATCTAATTCCGATCGCGTCAATCTATCTCGTTTGTGTTACGACCAGCGATTGCAGCGCGCCAAACGGCAAGATTACTTCTGAATACGAAATCGGATGAGTGGTAATACTAGCGTTTATACTGATATGTAACATAGTTTTGGCAGTAGGGAGTGAATAGAGTGCCATAAAAACGACAATAATTAAAAAAGTGACACCACATTTGTATTCTTTAGTTTCCTAAGTCACTGGGGGATACGAAATAGTGCATTACAGGACGGTTTATTTACGATCCTCTTGAAACGCTCGGACATTTACTGAATAATATCGTTCTCTTTTAACAACAAAAAACTGCTACTAAACTCCAGAAGACCTAATCTTCTACAGAAAGATGTCATACATCTAGCCAACAAAGCAGAGTTCTGTTCGCTATACTTAGAGCCAAATCAGTGAATGTGGTATATAGGAAACCTGTATGAAAAGTAATACCTTCACTATTTTAAGTATAAAATAAGCCGCCACAACTGTAGCTGTAGGGAAGACCACACAGAAGTGACAGTAACTCATCAAAAGCAATTAAACTGTTTCCCAACGCAGGAGAAACCAATTGCATAGCTGTTACTAAACGTGAGCCACTAACAGCAATAATCTTCAATACATCCATCTTTGAAAAAAATAATTACATTTACAAAAATACTCATATATTAGGAAGTCGAGTGAATTGTAAAAAGGGGCGAATCATTCGACTCTATAAAAAAAATATGTGTCAGGGAAAGTGTCTATTATAATAAAAACAGACAACAACAAAAACATGTATGCTTCTTATACATGAAATGTGTCTACGTTCTTTTCCTTTCAACGGAATAAGCTGTAAAAATAGAAGTATTCTAAAGTGTTTCTTCATGAATGAGTTCTAGCTGACGTCACTGAAGAATAGAATAGAATATTTATTTACCTTTCGTATGTTTTCCATACAATTGGCATCGTCAGAATGTTCAATATATTTTTTTAAAATTACAGTAATTATTACTGTACATAATTGTGCCTGTGCAGGGCAAGCAGATAAGCATGCTAAAGTAATATTGATAATACAACAATTATTCATTTATAATAGTAATAATAATAATAATAATTCCCACGGAGGCCCGGGAAAAGAATAGGTCTCTGGTATGTTCTGCCAGTCGTAAAAGGCGACGAAAAGAACAAACCACTAATAGGGCTAACCCCCCTTTTAGTGTGATTAGTTGGTTCAGGACAGAACTAAAGAAGCCTCGGACAAGCGCCGTCATGGTCGGGGACGACGCTTGAACCCTATGCCCGCACACAATGGTAACGAGACTGATAGCCAACTGGAAAATGATTTAAATACAAATAGAGGTGTTTTGCAGGATATGCTTCCTGCAACCACCCTAGAAGGAAAACAAAGACAGAGGATGAGATGGTCAGATGAAGTTAACTGACACCTCATGTTATGTTCTTACCAACCAACAAACCTAGGAACCAACACAACTAGATACAGATCAGAAGTATACACGACATTTATTATCAGACACCCAGAATTAAAATTTTTCACAGAACAATGACTAGCTGATCAGATCCGTGTAATAATCAAAAATAACAGGATACCCAGTCAGAATTAGAAAACATCAAACAACAAGTACAAAAAATACTGGAACAAAATAATGTGTAATCAGAAGAAGAAGAAAATACAGTAATGGACATCCCAGAGCAAACAAACAAAGAACAACACGCATCAATTAAACAATCAGAGGAAAACGAAATCTTAATACAGCCACCAGAACAAGCACAAAAAGAACACGAAGTGACACACATGTTAGATATAGAAGAAAAATTTCAGCTGACATATATAGAATACAAAGACACAAATACAGACATTAGACCATCAAATAACCTACAAGTCGAAACAACAATAACAACTATCAACACAATCATACACAACAAAATAAATGAAAATACAACTATGGAAGAGTTACAACTACTGGTTTGTATAGGAGCACTCACTACACTAAATATACACACTAGGCAGAGATCAGAACCAACCAACACACAGAAGAAACCCACAAAACCAGCATGGCAACACGGGCTACAGATGAGAATAGAAAAACTGAGAAAAGACATCGGACAGATAACACAATTTATAAGAAATGAAATATCAGACAAAAAACGAAAAAGGTTAGGTAAAATCTCACAACAAGAAGCGATAGAGCAATTAGATGAAAAGAAGCAGAAATTACAATCATTGGCCAAACGACTTAGAAGATACAAAAAAGTGAAAATAGAAGGAAACAAAACCAAACATTCAACACAAACCAAAAGAAATTTTACCAGACAATACATAACACACACATTAAAATAGACAATCCACCAAACATAACAGACATTGAACACTTCTGGAGCAACATATGGCCAAACCCGGCACAACATAACAGACATGCACGGTAGATATAAGCAGAAACAGGCACATACAAAATGATACCACAAATGCCTGGAGTGATAATTTTGCAACATGAAGTCACCCGAGCAATTAATTCTACGCATAATTGGAAAGCCCCTGGAAAAGATAAAATAGCAAATTTCTGGCTAAAGAAGTTCACCTCAACACATTCACATCTAACTAAACTATTTAACAGTTACAGTGCAGACCCATACGCATTCCCTGATACACTTACACAAGGAATAACTTATCTGAAACCTAAAGATCAAGCAGACACAGCAAACCCAGCTAAATATCGCACCATAACATGCCTACCAACAATATACAATATATTAACTTCAGTCATTACACAGAAATTAATGACACATACAACACAGAACAAAATTATCAGTGAAGAACAAAAAGGCTTTTGCAAAGGAGCACAAGGATGTAAAGAGCAACTGATAATAGATGCAGAGGTGACATATCAAGCTAAAACTAAACAAAGGTCGCTACACTACACATACATTGATTACCAAAATGCTTTTGATAGTGTACCCCACTCATGGTTACTACAAATATTGGAAATATACAAAGTAGATCCTAAATTGATACAGTTCCTAAACATAGTAATGAAAAATTGGAAAACCGCACTTAATATCCAAACAAATTCAAATAATATCACATCACAGCCAATACAGATTAAGCATGGAATATACCAAGCATGGAATATACCTTCTGGTTCTGCCTTGCTCTGAACCCACTACCCAACATGCTAAATAATACAAATTATGGATACAATATTACTGGAACATACCAACACAAAATCACACATTTGCTATACATGGATGATCTAAAACTACTGGCAGCAACAAATCAACAACTCAACCAATTACTAAAGATAACAGATGTATTCAGCAATGATATAAATATGGCTTTTTGAACAGACAAATGTAAGAAAAATACCATAGTCAAAGGAAAACACACTAAACAAGAAGATTACATATTGGATAACCACAGCGACTGCATAGAAGCGATGGAAAAAACAGATACCTATAAATTTCTAGGATACAGACAAAAAATAGGAATACATAATACAAATATTAAAGAAGTACTAAAAGAAAAATATAGACAAAGAGCAACAAAAATACTGAAAACAGAACTGACAGCAAGAAACAAGACAAAAGCTATAAATACTTATGCTATACAAATATTGAGCTATTCATTTGGAGTAGTGAAATGGAGTAACACAGAACTAGAAGCACTCAATACACTTACATGATCACAATGCCACAAATATAGAATATATCACATACATTCAGCAACAGAACGATTCACATTAAGAACATTCTTTATAGAATGAGCAGAAACTAGCAAGATACACAAAGCAATCACTCATATAAATACATTGGCTACACCATTGCGATTTCATAACCACTTGTACAACCCTTTAGATCACATAACATCAACAGATATGAAGAAAGTAAATTGGAAAAAGAAAACACTACATGGCAAGCACCCGTATCATCTAACACAGCCACACATTGATCAAGATGCATCCAACACATGGCTAAGAAAAGGCAATATATAATATATACAGTGAGATGGAAGGATTCATGATTGCAATACAGGATCAAACAATAAACACCAGATATTACAGCAAGCATATTATTAAAGATCACAATACCACAACAGATAAATGCAGACTTTGCAAACAACAAATAGAAACAGTAGATCACATCACAAGCGGATGTAGAATACTAGCAAATACAGAATACCCCAGAAGACATGATAATGTAGCAAAAATAATACATCAACAACTTGCCATACAACATAAACTAATAAAACAACACGTTCCCACATACAAGTATGCACCACAAAATGTACTGGAGAATGATGAATACAAATTATACTGGAACAGAACCATTATAACAGATAAAACAACACCACATAACAAACCTGACATCATACTCACCAATAAAAAGAAGCGATTAGCACAACTAATCTAAATATCCATACCCAATACAACAAATATACAGAAGAAAACAGAAGAAAAAATTGAAAAATACATCCAACTGGCTGAGGAAGTCAAGTGCAGGACATGTGGCATCAGGATAAAGTTGACATTATACCAATTATACTATCAACTACAGGAGTGATACCACACAATATCCACCAGTACATCAACGCAATACAGCTACATCAAAACGTGTATATACAACTACAGAAATCTGTAATTATTGATACATGTTCAACTACCCGAAAGTTCCTAAATGCAATGTAACATATACCGTACAGTTAAAAGGAAGTCATGCTTGATCAAGGTCCGTGTCACTTTCCATTTTTAACCGGACATAACGTCTGAGAAAGTAAAGATAGTAATAATAATAATAAATCATAATAGTTAAATATACAATAGTATCAAGATATATTTATGGTACATCTTACGTATTCATCTACCCTCCGCCATGCACCGTATGGTGTATTGCGGAGTATGTATGTAGATATAGATCTAAAAAGTCTTTGTTGGTACATTACTGTAACAAACATGTAGGTATAATTCATATGGCAGTTTTTTGTTTCATGAAGCATATCTCTTTTGTGTCACTGTTTAGAAACTCATCAAATGAATAATATGGCGTACATTTGAGCCACATTTCTATTCTTTGCTTAAAGTTATTCATCAGTAGTTTGCTCACAGCCTTTGGGAGTGTATCATAAAATTTCAAGCTAAGGTGTTTATGTCAGCCTTGTGTATGGTAGGTCTGTTGCTATTGTTTCGAGTATTATGAACATGCGCTTCAGATCTTAAATTAAAGTTCTTTACGTTCTCTTTAGCATATATTAAACAATTATAAGTGTATATACTAGGTAGTGTCATTATCTTTATTTCTTTAAAATGATTTTTTCAACTTTGTCTTGGTGCTAGTCCTAAAATGCACCTGACTGCTTTCTTCTGCCACTTGAAGATGGCACTTGAACCCACTGAATTACCCCAAAGAAGTACCCCGTATTGCAGTTGTGAATGGAGAAAAGCAAAGTATGTGGAGATTAGCAGATTTTTACTGATAACATGTCTCAGCTTGTGTAATAGAAAGAGAGTTCGAGCAAGTTTGCCACATAGATAATTTGTGTGTCTGTACTACGTAAGTTTTTGATCTATATGTAAACCTAGTAACTTGACATTTTTTGTATTCTGTTCAAATGGTTTCAGGGTGAAGTAAATTTCTTCAGTTTTCAGTTTGTTTATTGATAAAAGGTTGGCTCTACACCAGTCACTGCTCATTTCAGTTACTACTTTGTTGTATTCTATGACATCTTGCATATTTTCTCCGTTTGTTATTAGTGTCATATCATCAGCATACAGTACATCGTTGCATGGCATATAATTTGAGAAGTCATTGATGTAAACAATTAACAAGAAAGGCCCAAGCACTGAGCCTTGTGGAATTCCTCTCTTTACTTTCATGGGTGTTGACTTCTGATAGTTTGTTTTTACTAATTGTACCCTACTTCTTAAGTATGATTGAAAAAATTGGAATGGTTTATCTACAATAGCATAATGTTCTAGTTTTTTATCATTATTTCATGTGTGACTGAGTCAAAGCCTCTTGTTAAATCTAACAGTGTAGCACAAGTGAGTTTCTTGTTTTCATATCCTTCATATATATTACTAAGGAGGCATTCAACTGCTTTGGTTTTCGATAGTTCAGATTGAAAGCCAAACTGGTGTGATTTGGCTGTTTTTAGGTGTATTTCACTGTAATTCATGGCTCTTGGTAACTTACTAACGCACGGAACGCAAAAATGTAACAACTGTTCCGTTAATTAAGAGGAAAATAATTAAAAACAAACATTATCCTTATGACATATACGACTGTCTACTTTCTCACCTCTCAGAGTGTTAGTGTCGCTTTAGCCGAGAAATGGTAACAACTTTCCCACCAGAGAGGTTCGTGACTGTATTTGTTAGACTGGTTGCACAGAGTGTGACGAATGGTTAGTATAGTTAGTGGCATGCTGATGGTCATCAATTCCAATCTGACCACCAGCAATTATTTATCATTCAGTATTTATCAGATCTGGAAGGTTCTCGAAATATCTTATATGTTTATACATTCTGGTATACACTACGTTTTTAAAAGCAGCTGTACTCTCCTTCCAGGACTCCAGGCTGGGTGTTGAGACGCATAATAAACGTTCTTTCAGTGCTAATTATTGATGGATTTCACTTTGGATGTGAATTTGAGTGTAATTATGACATGACATCGTTAGTTACTTAGTTAAACAGGGAGTTACATGTTCCATGGAACATTTTGCATGATAAATCGTAATGATCTGGAACAATTCGTTTCAAATTCACATCACAAATTAATCTGTATGTAAGGTTATGTTCTGAACGTTTCAAAAAGTAAGATATACAGATGTGAGTAAGTAAGTCCTAACCACCACCTTTTACACATTGCATTAACAAAAAGTTTTCTATAGAGCAGAAGAAATTGTCAAGGAACAACTTTCTCAGTTTGTTTTCAGATTTTACTTTGCTGTCTGTCAGACATTTTATATCACTGGGTAAGTGATCAAAAACTTTTGTTGCAATGTTGTGTACTTCATTTTGTGCTAAAGGCAACCTTAATGTGGAATAATGAATGTCATTTTTCCTTCTGCTGCTGTAAATATGAATGTCATTCTTCCTTTTCAGCTGTAGTGGAGGTACAAATATACTGTGAAGCAGTAGTCAGAATTTCCAACATATGTCTGCAAGATGATTGTTGGTAAGCACCACATATTATTCTTACAACACATGTTTGTGCAATGAAGACTTTCTTTCTTAAGGATGAGTTACCCCAGAACATTATTCCATATGAAATTATTGAGTGGAAATAAGTCAACTTACTGATTTGTCTCTCACCAAGATTTACAATGATTCTAAGTACAAATGTGGCTGAACTATGTTGTTTCATGAGTTCCAAAACGTGTTTTTTTTTCAATTTAAAATTCATCAATGTGGAAACCCAAGAATTTTGAAATTTCCACTCTTATTTATAGTTTCCTGACCGTGTGTTACACATATCAACAGTGTAATATCTCTAGATGTGCAGAACCGAATATGTTGAGTCCTAAAATTTACAGTGGAACCATTCGCAGAAAACCTGTAACAATATGATTCTTAAATCTAACCCATCCTACTTCATGATTAAACAGTGAACAGCCGGATGTTAGTGTACAACTGGCACAATATTTCGGCAAGCGACCAGGTTGCCATCATCAGGTACTCCGGTGAACTGACCGATAGGCTTTTATCTTCTCTCTCCCTCCAGGTGTTCCGAACACAGTCTGCGTCCAGGCGTGGAGCGTCCAGCATCTGTTCCGTTTGCGGTCCGCTCGCAGGAGCGCGTGCCGGCGGCGTCTTCTTAATATCTCTGCCTGTTCTTGAAGTCAGTTCGTGGTGGGATGCCTTATTTCTCCTTCTAATCAGTTTCAAAACGGATTCCCAGGCCTCACTAAGGATGTTACCACTATCTCGATTGCTCAGTGCTTCCTGTATTCGAATCTCGATGGATTCTTTAATGTCACAGTCCCAATATTTGGACGTATGTGTCAGAATCTTGGTCTGATCGTAATTCATTCTGTGTAATTCCGAGAGACAATGTTCAGCAACCGCTGACTTGTTAGGCTGCTTCAGTCTGGTATGCCATTGATGTTCTTGGCAATGATCTTCGATAGTAAGCACCATTTGGCCTATGTAAGTCATGCTACATTCGCAGGGGATCTGGTAGAGTCTGGATTTCTGTAGTACCAGATCGTTCATGACATTACCAATCAGTGCCTGTGTCTTAACTGTTGTGGGCCAGCCGTGGGGATCCAACGGACGTCCAGCAGGTCAGAGTCCTCTGATCGGTCCTCACCAGTGACCAACCCAGTTACTGCTCGCACTGAGGCTGACCCCTCACCTGTGGTCGAGTGAGAGGTCGCCCCGGGGCGAAGCAAGTGGCGAAAGACTTCCCAGGTGGCCGCACATAAGGCCTCCCCGGTTTGTCTGACAAACAAGTTCCAGGTGCTGTCTGTGGCTGACACTGTCACTGAGCCAGATGCTGTCGCCTGTTCTGTTTCAGAGGAAACCAGTCAGACTGCAAGATCTGGGCAATCGTAATAAATCCAACTGCAGGTGGTTGCTCGCGTCGGTAGCAATGATGTGTGTCACTTTGGATCAGAAGAGATTCTCTCTGGTTTCGAGCAGCTAACAGAAGTGGTAAAGGATGCCAGTCTTGAGTGCAAGATGAAAGCAGAGCTGACCATTTCCAGCATAGTCTACAGGACCGATTGCGGACCTCTGGTACAGAGACGAGTGGAGGGTCCGAATCAGAGGGTCAGACGGTTCTGCGACCGTGTAGTCTGCAGATTCCTTGATTTGCGCCAAAGGATGATTGGGTTTCGGGTTCCGCTGAATAGGTCAGGTGGCCACTATACGCAGGAGGCGGCTACACGGGTAGCAGGGGCTGTGTGGCGTGGACTGGGCGGTTTTTTAGGTTGGAGGGTCTCAGGAAAACAAAAGAAGGGTTTCAGTCACAAATGGTGCAGGCAGAACACAGGAAGAACGTAGGTACAGGAACCATTGGTATAACAGTTGTAAATGGTCGTAGCTGTGTTGGGAAAGTACTAGAGTTACAAGCGCTAATAAAAAGCACTGATGCTCAAATCGTTATAGGCACTAAAAGCTGCCTAAAGCCGGATATAAGCTCAGCCGAAATTTTTGCGAAGAACCTAGCGGTGTTCCAAAAGGATAAGCTAAACACGGTAGGCAGTGGGGTGTTTGTTGCTGTCAGAAGTAGTTTAACTTGTCACGAAATTGAAGTAGATACTTCCTATGAGTTAATATAGGCAGAGGTCATTATTGGCAACCGGAATAAAATAATAATTGGATCCTTTTACTGACCTCCCAATTCAGATGATATAGTTGCTGAAAGGTTCAAAGAAAACTTGAGTCTGATTTCAAACATGTACCCGACTCATACGATAATAGTTGGTGGTGACTTTAATTTACCCTCGATATGTTGGCAAAAATAAGTGTTTAATTCCGGAGGTATGCATAAAATATCATCCGAAATTGTGCTAAACGCATTCTCTGAAAATTATTTAGAGCAGTTAGTTCATGAGCCCACGCGAATAGTGAAAACACACTTGATCTCTTAGCAACAAATAATCCTGAGTTAATAACGAGCATCAAAACCGATTCAGGGATTAGTGAACATAGAGTTGTCGTAGCGAGACTGAATACTGTAATCCCCGAATCCACGAAAAAAAGCGAAAGATATACCTATTAAAAAAAAACAGATAAAAATTCACACGACGCCTTCCTGAGAGACAAACTCCACTCATTCCAAATTAATAGTACAAGTGTAGACCAGATGTGGTTTAAATTAAAAAAAATAGTATTGGCTGCAATTGAGAGATTTATACCAAATAAATTAACAAACGACGGAGCTGATCCTCCTTGGTACACAAAATGGGTTAGAACACTGTTGCAGAAACAACGAAACAAACATGCCAAATTTAAACAGACGCAAAATCCCTAATATTGGCTTTCTTTTACAGAAGCTCGTAATTTAGCGCGGACTTCAATGCGAGATGCCTATAACAGCTTCCACAACGAAACTTTGTCTCGAAACCTGGCAGAAAATCCGAAGAGGTTCTGGTCATATGTGAAGTATGTTAGAGGCAAGAAACAATCAATGCCTTCTCTGCACGATAGTAATGGAGATACTATCGAAGACGGTGCTACCAAAGCAGAGTTACTAAACACAGCCTTCCGAAATGCCTTCACAAAAGAAGACGAAATAAATTTTCCAGAATTCGAATCGAGAACAGCTTCCAACATGAGTAACGTAGAAGTAAATATCCTTGGAGTAGTGAAGCAGCTTAAATCACTTAATAAAAGCAAGTTTTCTGGTCCAGACCGTATACCAATTAGGTTCCTTTCGGAGTGTGCTGATGCATTAGCTCCATACTTAACAATCATATACAACCGTTCGCTCGACGAAAGATCCGTACCCAAACACTGGAAAGTTGCACAGGTCACACCGATGTTCAAGAAAGGTAGTAGGAGTAATCCACTAAATTACGGGTCCATATCATTAACGTTGATATGCAGCAGGATTTTAGAACATATATTGTGTTCAAACATTATGAATTACCTCGAAGAAAACGGTCTATTGACACACGGTCAACATGGGTTTAGAAAACATCGTTCCTGTGAAACACAACTAGCTCTTTATTCACATGAAGTGTTGAGTGCTATTGACAAGGGATTTCAGATCGATTCCGTATTTCTGGATCTCCAGAAGGCTTTTGACACTGTATTACAGAAGCGGCTCGTAGTGAAATTGCGTGCTTATGGAATATCGTCTCAGTTATGTGACTGGATTTGTGAATTCCTGTCAGAGAGGTCACAGTTCATAGTAATTGACGGAAAGTCATCGAGTAAAACAGAAGTGATTTCAGGCGTTCCCCAAGGTAGTGTTATAGGCCCTTTGCTGTTCCTTATCAATATAAACGATTTGGGAGACAATCTGAGCAGCCATCTTCGGTTGTTTGCAGATGACGCTGTCGTTTATCGACTAATAAAATCATCAAAAGATCAAAACAAATTGCAAAACGATTTAGAAAAGATATCTGAATGGTGCGAAAAGTGGTAGTTGACCCTAAATAACGAAAAGTGTGAGGTCATCCACATGAGTACTAAAAGGAAATCGTTAAAGTTGTTGCGAAATTGAAGTAGATACTTCCTGTGCGTTTATATGGGCAGAGGTCATTATTGGCAACCGGAATAAAATAATAATTGGATGCTTTTACTGACCTCCCAACTCAGATGATACAGTTGCTGATAAATCAGTCTAATCTAAAAAACATAAATTCAACTAAATACCTAGGTATTACAATTACGAACAACTTAAATTGGAAGGAACACATAGAAAGTGTTGTGGGGAAGGCTAACCGTAGACTGCGTTTTATTGGCAGGACACTTAGAAAATGTAACAGACCTACTAAGGAGACTGCTTACACTAACGCTTGTCCGTTCTCTTTCAGAACACTGCTGCGCGGTGTGGGATCCTTACCAGGTAGGGCTGACGGAATACATCGAAAAAGTTCAAAGAAAGGCAGCACGTTTTGTATCATCGTGAAATTTGGGAGAGAGTGTCACAGAAATGATACAGTATTTGGGCTCCAAATCGGTAAAACGAAGGCGTTTTTCGTTGCGACGGAATCTCCTCACGAAATTCCAATCACCAAATTTCTCCTCCGAATGCGAAAATATTTTGTTGACACCAACCTACGTAGGGAGGAACGATCACCACAATAAAATAAGGGAAATCGGAGATTGTACGGAAAGATATAGGTGTTCATTCTTTCCGCACGCTATACGAGATTGGAATAATGGAGAATTGTGAAGGTGGTTCGATGAACCCTCTGCCAGGCACTTAAATGTGATTTGCAGAGTATCCATGTAGCTGTAGATGTAGATGTCATCCAAGTTAGGTGTGATTCGAAGATCGCTGAAGTGCTTCGTCTGCCTTTTCGTTCTGCAGTTGTTTATTACTGTGCTGGTTATTGATTCTTGTGAAATAATGGAATTATAGCACGCTGTTGAAAGATGCTTTAATCTGACGTCAAGTAAATATTTTGTTTAGTTTGTCAAATATTAATACCGAGCGAGGTGGCGCAGTGGTTAGCACATTGGACTCGCATTCGGGAGGATGACGGTTCAATCTCGCGTCCGGCCATCCTGATTTAGGTTTTCCGTGATTTCCTTAAATCGCTCCAGGCAGATGCCGGGATGGTTCCTTTGAAAGGGCACGGCCGATTCCTTTCCCCGTCCTCCCCCAATACAATGAGACTGATGACCCCGTTGTTTGGTCTCCTCCCCCAAACAACCCAACCCCCAAATATTAATAACTGAAGATTGTCATGCGCAACTTCCGAACGCGGCAGCCTATCGCGGAGAAGGATCACATTTATGCTGTCTTTCTCACGATACCCACACGAAATAACCCGTCTGTCAGCGGTACCACGCAGCACATTACATCATCTTGCCGCTGCTGCCTTCTCAACTGAAGAAGAGCTTCTTGTACCTGAATAGGATGGCTGCAAAATTAGAAATATTACAACAGCAGTGGTCTGATCTCGAAATCTGGTAAAACTACAGTATAAGACAGGTAGTAGAAATCGACCAGATCACTGTGCAACTCAACTTAAAAATTTTCAAGAATGACAGAATTGGACTTTGCGTCAGAGCATCGCTTGTGGATGCTGGACTGTGATTTTTGGGAGGTTATCGAGTTTTTGCAAGCAAAAGTTTGTAATATGGTGCTGAATTTTTATTCAGATGGGGAGATATAGACTTGGTCATATTCACAGTATGGGGATAAAAACTGAAGTTATGCTTCTTGTGATCCTTGAACACCTCGCGAATCAGAATGACCTTATGTTTAAAGATAGCATGGCTTCTACATTATATGAAAACTAGCGATGGCGAAATGATAAAATATTATCCATTAAGCTCTCGTCCGTAACTACATTATACACTTAATGCGTTAAGAACTCTACACTCGCTAGGCATTTTGTAAACAATTTGTGTAAGGGTAGTAGAAGTGATCCACGAAACTACCATCCAGTATCCTTGACATCGATTTGTTTCAGAATCCTATAACACATTCTGAGTTCAAACATAATGAGGTATCTCGAGTACAATGACATCCTCCGTGCCAACCAGCATGGTTTCCGAAAACATCTATCATGTAAAACCCAAGTCGCACTTTTCTCACATGACGTACTGAAAGCTTTGAATCTAGGCAACCAAATAGGTGCAGTATTTCTTGATTTCCGAAGCACATTTGAGCCAGTACCACACCTACGCTTATTGTCAAAAGTACAGTCATATTGAGTATCAAGTGAAATTTGTCACTGGATTGAGGACTTTCTGGCAGGGGGTATGCAGCATGTTATCTTGGAGGGAGAGTCATCGTCTGATGTAGAAGGAACTTTGGGTGTGCGCCAGGGAAGTGTGGTGGGATCCTTGCTGTTCATGTTGTATATTAATGACCTTGCAGACAATATTAATAGTAATACTAGGCTTTATGCAGTTGGTGCATTTATCTATAATTAAGTATTATCTGAAAGAAGCTGCATAAATAATCTTGATAAGATTTCAGAGTGGTGCTAAGATTGGTAACTTGATTTAAATGTCCAGAAATGTAAAAATGTGCACTCTAGAAAACGAAAAAACATAGTGTCCTATGAGTATAATATCAGTGAGTCACTGTTGGTACCAGCTGACTCATACAAATACCTGGGTGTAACATTTTGTAGGGATATGAAATGGGATGATCACACAGGTTCAATAGTGGGTAAAGCATATAGTAGTCTTCAGTTTATTGGTAGAACACTGGGGAAGTACAATAGTCAAGGAAGGAAATGCTTACAAAGCACTCATGTGACCAGTTCTACAATACTGCTCTGGCGTGTCGGACCTGTACAATTTAGGACTAACAGAGGTTATGGAACGTATACAGAGGAGAGTAGCAGGAATGGTCACGGGTTTGTTTAATCCTTGGGAGAGTGTCACAGAGGTACTAAAGGGACTGAAGTGGAAAACTCTTGAAGATAGGCGTAAACTATCCTAAGAAAGTCTATTAACAAAGTTCCAAGAACCAGATTTAGATTATGACTCTAGATATATACTAAAATAGCCTACATATAGCTCACATAAGAATTATAAAATTACAACGATCAGTGCAAGCACAGAAGCACTCAGACAATCATTCTTCTCCTGCTCCATATGTGAATGGAACACAAAGAAATCCTAATAACTGGTACAATGAGTCATACCTTCAGCCTTGTACCACATTGGGATTTGCAGAGTATTGATGTAGATGTAGTAGATGTAATCGAAACTTGACATAATATGATTAAGCTGCTGCTTTTTACAATTAATGAGAATTACCTTGGACAGTCTAGCAAATCATACTGTGCCATCTGCATTTAAAAGTTGTGTTATTTTAGCTGTAGGAAAGATAGCACAAACCAAATACAATAATCTGCAGACCTCATGGATCAGCTGGAAAGATGTGATAACCAAATGTTCTTAGGATATTAGCAGTGATTGCATTTTTTACCAGTGTCCAAAGGCAGAGATGGTGTACAGTTGCCTGGTTTTTTAAGTAAGTTCTTAAGGTGCTTAACTGCTAGTTGTGAAGAGTAGTTTATAAACATAAGCCAGGCTGCGATGCATTTATCTGTGCAGACTGGTAATGATGAGATGACTTGATCTCTGTAGCCAGCCACTTGTGAATACCTGCAACGACATAATTCTGTTTCATCCGTTTCAATGTGAGCTGAGAGAAAATTGACTCCCTAATTGAGCAAACATCTACACCAAGCTATCTTTCTATGAGGTAGATGGCTCACTTTGACTGCTGCGTTTGCTGTAGTCATTTTAATGTTTTCTGGAAAGTCTTTCATGGTGAACAATAACGATGAATAATTTAACACAATATGTCTGATGTAGCCACCAGAAAAGTTATTGAAACTTTCTGGCAGATTAAAACTTTGTGCTAGACAGAGACTCGGACTCAGAACCTTTGCCTTTCGCAGGCAAGTGCTCTACCGAGTGAGCTATCCAAACACGACTCACAACCCAACATCACAGCTTCAATTCTGCCAGCACCTCGTCTTCTACCATTCAAACTTCACAGAAGCTCTCCTGCAGACCTTGCAGAATTAGGACTCCTGGAAGAAAGGATACTGCAGAGACATGGCCACAGCTTGGTGGATGTTTCCAGAAAGACATTGTCATTCTGCAGAGGAATGTTCACTGAGTGTGTGCCAGAAAAATAATTGTTTTGCGCATATTTTTTAGTAACAGTAACAAAGCTTATTTGTGTTGTCAAAAATTAGTAACAGGCTCTCGCTAATTCTTGGCCCAGTTTGAAATTCCTTTCTTGCAATGAACATTGTTCACATTTCATGTAGAGTAACAGTTCACTGGCTCTTCAGTCATCCGTAGATCGCTAACGTAAATCCACTGTGAAAGAGTCACAAATTTATTGAGAGAAGAGATTCAGCTATCATATTGTTACCTTGCAATCGAAATCAAATCCAAATCCGAAACTATGGTCACCAGTGATATATAACACTTAGCACTGGAAGTACATATATTATGGATTCTCGTGTACAGACAGAACAGTAGCGCAACCTGGATGGGGAATGCTGATATTTATACAGATATCGAATATACACGAAGATGCAAACATAATAAACATCAGAAATTTCGGGTATCTTTCAGGGCTGATAAATAGTAAATTACAAATAATTCTGGGTGGTCATTTTGGAACTAGCAGCTCACAGAACACAAGCAAGTGGTGCTAACCATTATGCCACACTGCACAGCTCATGGCTTTGCACCCTATCCTGGATGAACAGTGACTCACTATTTCAGATGTTGTCAGTGGAACCGATTACAGCACCAAGCATCCATGCAGATCTTGTCAATGGTCCTGTGTATGACACTGTTGGTAGAGCCTCGCAATGTAGTTATATTGTCTCGTCCTCTTCACCATGATGAGAGTCAAATTTTTGCGATTGTCGAGCAGGTCTTCAATTCCCTTGAATGAGATGCCCCCATCATCTCAACACTGTAGTAGGACTTCATTCTGAGGACATTAATGATGTCTATGTGCTTTTGTCTTCTTGATGAAGAGTCATAATCCATGACTTCGTATGTGGTGTCTGACACGTACTGAATGATGCGATATGGCTCAAAGAATCACTTTACTAACTCTTCGAATGATCCCACTTCCTGCACAGGCATAATATCCCAAGTCTTCCAGGCTGCATCTGAGGGGTTGGTGCTTCTAGTTACAGCGCTCTTGGTCTTTCTCATGGGTGTCTAAGGTCTATATGCAAGGCAGCTGTCTTGCTTCTTCAGTCCTGGTGATTTTTTATTTCATGTGGTCATTCTCGGTATCATCTGGCTGCAACAGGAACAGTGTGTCCATTGTTATTTCAACCTCATGACTGTGGAGTAAGGACGATACGAAGCCAGTAGTGTCTTACATCACTGTGTTGCATGCGAATGTCAAGACAGATAGTATTGTATCCCAGTCTCTCTGTTCAACATTACTGTACGTTGACAGCATATCTGCCAATCTTTTATTAAATCATTCTGTGAAGCTATTCATCTGTGGATGCAAGGCACTTGTCTTCCTGTGGATAATGTCATAATGTGAAATTACATCTAATACTAGTCTTGGCTGGAAACCCTTTCCATAGCAAGATATAATCATTTGGGATGTTCCATACTTCAAAATGTCTTCTACAAGGAACATTATAATTTCCATAGCTTTGGCAATCAATATAGCTCTGGCAATAGTATAGTGGATGAGGTAGTTAATGCAGACCAACATCTATCGCCTTTGTTGAGTTCAGAAACCTCCCCAAGAGGGCGATTCCATTCTGGTGCAATAGCACTGCTGCAAGCGTAATTGGTACCAGATAGAATGGAGGTAATTGAGGCGAGTGTTTCTCTCACTAGTATTCATTACAGTGGCTCACACAGTGTCTAAAAGAATGGTGGGGTCCTGGTCAGTGGCACTTGTATTTGATTCTGTTTAGGGACTTCATGAATCCTGGGTGACCATATGTTGGAGCTACATAAAAAACTTCAGAGTATCAGGTTGTAAATGAACTGGGATGACAAGCAACCATGGGTCGCAATTCCTCTCCTACAATGTTCTGCTTATTAACTGGATTTCTCCTTTAGTTAGTTCCTTATTCTTAAAGACTTCTATTTCTCAGAAGCGCTGTATCTTCTTTCTGTTCAACAGTAATGTCAGTTAATGCAGTGATGACTAAGATTTCGTGCACACTGTAGTGTTCCATTAAAAAGTTCCTTGGAAGGTACACTATGTGATCAAAAGTATCCGGACACCTGGCTGAAAATGTTCGTGGTGCCCTCCATAGGTAATGCTGGAATTCAGTATCGTGTTGGCCCACGCTTAACCTTGATGACAGCTTCCATTCTCGTAGGCATCGTTCAGTCAGGTGCTGGAAGGTACCTTTGGGAATGGCAGCCCATTCTTCAAGGAGTGCTGCACTGAGGAGAGGTATCAATGTCGGTCGATGAGGCCTGGCATGAAGTCGGCGTTCCAAAACATCCCGAAGGTGTTCTATAGGATTCATGTCAGGACTCTGTGCAGGATAGATCATCATATGGATGTTATTGTCGTGTAACCACTCCACGACAGGCCGTACATTATGAAGAGGTGCTCGATCGTGTTGAAAGATGCAGTCGCCATCCCCGAATTTCTCTTCAACAGTGGGAAGCAAGAAGGTGCTTAAAACATCAATGCAGGCCTGTGCTGTGATAGTGACAGGTAAAACAAGGGGTGCAAGCCCCCTTGATGAAAAACACGACCACACCACACCATAACACCACCATCTCCGAATTTTACTGTTGGAACTACACACACTGGCAGATGACGTTCACCAGGCATTCACCATACCCACACCCTTCCATCGGATCGCCACATTGTGTACCGTGATTCGTCACTCTACACAACGTTTTTCACTGTTCAGTAGTTCAATGTTAACGCTCCTTAGACCAAGCGAGGTGTCGTTTGGCATTTACCGGCGTGATTTGTGGCTGACGCCTCCTTGGTATTCCTCTAGTTCCTTATCCAGTTGTTCTTTGATCCTATTGTGTAAAATCTTGGAAAAAATCTTGTAGATACAGCCCAAGAGCGAGATTCCTCTATAGTTGTCTAGATCGCTTTTTCCTCCTTTCTTACAACGTCGGTTAATTTTAGCTGTGGTCCATTCTTCCGGGAATTTTGCTGTTGCCCAAATTTTCCGAAATGAAATCCAAGTTTTCTCACCTCCCACCTAACTGTCGTAGTTCTTGTAGTGGATCCTGATGCAGTTTGTAATTTCTGTGTGATGGTCTGGATAGATGTCTGATATTACACAGTATGACCCTCTTCAAGTACCAGCGGTCGCTGTCAGTCAACAGATGAGGTCGGCCTGTACGCTTTTGTGCTGTACGTGTCCGTTTACCTTTCCACTCTGGGATCGGAAATAGTGGACCTAGGGATGTTTAAGAGTGTGGTATTCTCGCGTACAGACGTATAACACAAGTGACACCCAATCATCTCACCACGTTCGAAGGAAGTGAGTTCTGCAGAGCCCCCTATTCCGTTCTCTGACGGCCGGCCGCGGTGGCCGTGCGGTTCTAGGCGCTGCAGTCCGGAACCACGCGACTGCTACGGTCGCAGGTTCGAATCCTGCCTCGGGCATGGATGTGTGTGATGTCCTTAGATTAGTTAGGTTTAAGTAGTTCTAAGTTTTAGGGGACTGATGACCTAAGATGTTAAGTCCCATAGTGCTCAGAGCCATGTGAACCATTTTTTTGTTCTCTGACGATGTCTAACGATTACTGAGGTCGCTGATATGGAGTACCTGGCAGTAGGTGGCAGCACAATGCTCCTAATATGAAAAACGTATGTTTTTGGGGGTGTTCCGTTACTTTTGATCACATAGAGTAGTTGGCATCCTAGCGTTTGCATCTGCCTTTGTACCACTCAGGCACATCTGCCTTTGTACTACTCAGGCACTGTATTCCTGAATCCTCAGTGCCGATCTTCCCACTTGATCCACTGGATCCTTCAGGTTAATCAGCCAGCATGGAAATAGTGGTCTGACACAGAAACCAGTGGTTCACCAAATAAAATCTCTAGAACTTGCTGACAGTCCAGACAACTGTAAGGCGCTCTTTCTCACTTGTAGAGCAGTTCCTCTCGAATTTGGAGAGTACTCGGGAAGCATAAGCTATCAACTTTTCAGCACATTCGTGAATTTGTACTAGAATTGCACCCATTGTATAAACACTAGCATTGGCGTGAAGTTTTGTCTCGACATTCTCACCGTAGTATGTTAGGACTGGAGGAAATGTCAGCATCTCCTTAAGAAGAAGGAAAGATTTTCTTGAAACTCATTCCAGGAAAACTTGACATCTCCCAGCAGTGGTTCTTGCAAGGGGTGTGCCTTGCTACAGAGGTCCTTTATGAATCGCCAGTAGCATAAAGATATTCCAGGAAAACTTCTCACATCACAAATGTGCCGAAGAGTCAAAACATCTGTGACTGCTCTTATTTTCTCTGGATCTAGATGGACTACATCGCCATTCACTAGGTGCCCCAAGATTTTTGTTTCTTGGACGGCAAACAGCCACTTTCTCAGATTCAGGCAGAAGCTTGCAGTCTGAACATAATTCAACACAGCTGTCAGGTAGCTTGGCTGTCAGGTAGCTTAGAGGTCCTTCAAATGTCTTTAAAAAAGACAACATCATTCTTTGGAGGTGTCAAAGCAAGTTTCCATGATACGTTCAAAAGTGCCTGGAGCATCACATAGTCCAAACAGTGCAACTTTGAATTCATAGAGACAATCAGGATTTATGAAGGCTTTTTTTTCCCAGTCAGACTCGTCAATCTCGATTTGCTAGTAGCTTGTCTTCATGTCGATAGTTGAGGAATACTTTGCTCCTTTCAAGCAGTCTATGGTGTCATCAATCCATGGTAATGATATCGTTCAGTCATCTTAAGTCGCTACGAAAATGCAAGCCTGAAAACTATGGAGCTCTGTTCTTTCACAGTCTATGATTGCTTGTGATGCCTGCAGGAAATTCCATCTGAGAATAACATTATGAATGATAAATTCGAAGTGTTGACTTCTGTCACTGATAGTTAGCCTTGCAATAAACGTTCCTGACGGTTTCTTCACAAGGACCACAGGAGAGGACCATGGAGTCTCTGAAGCTGCAGTGATTTCAACTTCCAAAATCGTCTCCATTTCCTCCTGGTTTATTCGTCGCTCAGACGGCGACATCACATAAAAGAACTGGTTAATTTGTGGACGATCTCCAGTATTGATATGATTTTTTGGCATAGACTACTTTATTTGTCTTTTCTCAGTTCCACATTTGGAAGCATCAGAAAACTCGCGCAGAAAGGCTACAATCATCGACATTATTTTCCCATTAAGCCACATCATATAGGCAGTTCAGTAGCAGTTCCCTCTTCTGGATACCTGTGGTGGAAGCAGAGCACAATTGTTTATCAATGGCACTACGTTTCCCTTCTTGTTGGACTGCTTCACTTGACCCTATGTGCTTACCTGTCAGGACGAGTTATGGCCACTATTGCTAATTAGTGATCCAAAATCCTGTTTGACCACCTACACTGCTAATAACCATCACTGGCATGTAGATTTTTTTCGTGAGCCTGAGTAGGTCTTTACAATCAACAAAAGTTTTACGCTTTAACTGATCATCTAGACTGACAACTGGAACTCAGCTTTTAATGATGGCGGGGTAACAGTGTTTTCAATAGCAAACAACTTCCTGGAGCCACCTTTGTTATATGTGCATGTTGAAATAGTTTCGTCAGTATGGAGCTCTGTTCTTACACAGTTCATGATTGCTTGTGTTACGTGCAAGATATCCCACATGGAAATAACATGATGACTAAATTCTGATCAAACGAACAAATTCTAAGAGCTATCTTATGTCATTGATAGTTATTCTTGCAATAAATGTCCCTGTCGATTTGATGTATTTCCCATTTGCGACTTTCAGCACAATCACTTTTGTGTAACGGAATCGTTTGCAGTCGATTGGTGTCAATAGAACTGTCATGGTCCAAGCTGCCCACAGTGAAATAACACCTCTGTGTTGTCCTCTGTCCTCCAAATGTCTCCTCTGCTGCAGGGTGTTGTACTTGGTAGTGAAGTTGATTGTACTGCATTGGTCTGGTGCTGGGTTGTCGTTTCGTGGTCGTGAAATAAGTCTGTATTTGGCCAAGTCCATTCTTCCCAATACTTATGAGTAGTGACAGAGATTTATGCTAAGGATCAATACACATATTCATAAATACTCATCTGTGCTCTACATTAATGGCTGCTATATCTTCCTTACTTGGCCTGATAGTTCTGGTTCCCATGACAAGATGTATCTCTTCTCTTACAACCTGGAGTATGAGAGAGGCGAGGTCATGGAGTCTTCAATAACTCCCATAGGGATCAGTCATACCTCTTATGTCCAGATCTTTTTCTGTTGCATTTCCTTGATGCGCTTGCACCACTTGAATTCCTCTGTTGATGTGACATCATTCACCAGAAGAGTTTAGTAGATCTCTCCTGTAACCCCTAGACTAGACTGGAGGTGACTGGTCAGTTTTCTTTGCTCAGGTAGGTTAATCAGCACTCCCATTCGTAAAAAATATCGTGTGATACATTTCTTATGTTCTGTTAGCTAGGATACGACTTGCGACTTGTAATTAGGTATAAGTTTCCTTCATTTCCAAATGATGTTGCCGCAGGAGTCCTGTATACAGGGGCAGGATGTTTCAGGTGCAGTGGGTATTGTTCTAATATTATTGTTACCCATCCTTATGTTGCTTCCAGCAGTAGCTGTTGAATTGTAGATCGGCAGAAGGCTAGTCACCTATACTTCAGTTACACAGTTACAGCTTGCTGTTTTATCACTATAACGCATCCTTCCCCTGATTGGCTACTGGCTAGACTAGTTGGAACAACTATCAAGTGCTACACTAACAGCGAAAATATCCCCTCCACTTCCAGCCGTTATTTGCTTGTAGATTAGCAGGAGGCTAATCCGCTGTATTTCAGTGATTGCTTGATGTCCTGTTACTATTATCATCACCCATCCTTCCCATGAAGATCTATTAGCTAGACTGGCAGGATCGACTCTCCAGTGTTACACTAGTAGCGAAAGCATCCACTACACATCTAGCAGTTATTGAAGGAACTGGATGGCGCTACACTCTAGTGATCGATGAATGACAACCCAAATGGTTTATTTAAACAATATTCCACTCTGCATACAAAATAATAAAAACTTATGTCCATCCTACGCAGCAACCCAGCACAGACTGAGTACTTTTCCCATTCATTTCCAGATATGGGAGTTGGGTGGGGAGGGGTGGGGAGGGGGGGGAGGGGTGGTCAGGAGAGGGGAGGGGGGGGGGGCAAGGCCAACAGCACCCTCTGGTGATGGTTTTGTAAACTTAGTCATTTGGTCTCCGAACCTCAAAGTGAACACATAGATTTGATATTCCTGGCAATAAATTTGAATTTCCCACCAAAATTCAATTTCCCACCTTTCCCAAGATGTGGGCGGAGGGGGAACGGGAGGGGAGGGTGGGTAGAAGAGGGGGAAGGGGGGAAAGGGACCCATATGTGGGCTAGGGAAAACTCATTACACCATGTCCCTGAATTTATGCAACCTTAACAAAGTGGGCGATACTGGCTTTGTCCCACTGTGCATGCCATGGAGAAACAGGCTGAGCTGAGTTAATGTGACAGGACCGTGTTTTGACCATTTGATGGAAATGAGGAAATGCTGTCGTAGCTTCACCAACTGTGTAGGCCTACATTGTGTAAGGCCAACGCCAATTGAAGCTTCCTCCTGCAACTCGAGGTAGTGGAAAAGACAGAATAGGCAGTTATGGTTGTGCGTCTTATTGGGAAAATTAGGAAGTCTTCACATCATATGGGAACTGGACGAAGGACGAGGATTTTGCTACTGCAATGTAGTTCATTTCCAAACTACATACAGGTACTGCAGTACGAAGAAGATCTGCGTCCCTCTCGTTGCATTCGTGCTTGTTACACAAACATTATCTCTATCCTCGTTATTTTGTACCAACAGAGAAGAACTATGAACTATAAAAGCTCTGCTAACTTCAACTGGTGGAGAACTCAATAAGATATTACTACGTCTCTTTCTTCGAATATACCGAAAACAAATAACGTCTGCGTGCTGACATCGAGCATACGTGGCCGTCCTATTAAATGTACAGATATTGGTCCATTGGCACCGGTGGCCAATGATCAAAGTCACTTGTGCAGACCAATGTGAAGTTTCGTCGCCCATACTGTAGGATGACCATATCCCACAGACTGACAACCACAAGAGTGGGTTCCTGTGTTGTTTTTCATAAACAATTTGGTACACTGTTTTTTGCTGTAACACATACAAGCAGGGTATGACTACAGATGTGCACTCCACACACACACAGATGTGCACTCCACCACACAGTTTGTTTTTCCCACCACGACTTCAAGGTCTGTTTAGGTGCTAAACCGACATTAACACACTTTGGTCCATTGGCTCTCACAGAAAGCTGGACATCGCATTGTGTAAACTATGCTGCTCTCACAAGACACAGGATACCTGAAATGAAAGACAGAGGTGGTGTTTGTTATTGAAAAAAATTGAGGAGAACATCGCCACATATGGAAATTGAAAGAGTCTGTGGAATTGTGGAGGCTTTCCTAACAGCTGTCTGAAGATGATGACCTCTACATTTAATTTCACCTTCCACAGTGACAGGGTAGCAAATGTCTCGGTGATCAGTTTTTTGAAGAGACCCTGTGCTTTGATTCCTCATGTTAATGGTGCGTATTGCATGTAGGTAGCCTATATGATCATTGTTTTGGTGTCCTAGGTGGCAGTCATTCTGACCTCCAAATCTTTGGACACTGCGTCTTTCATTTTTACAAATTACAGTGTATAACCACATGTGGAACAAAGAGGTATTCTGCAGAACTTAAACCCATAGAGCACAGGTAGTACGTACCATCAGTTGTCAATCCCACCCGTGGAGGAATGGAATTATTTTCATACACCCAGGCGAGTATGTAAGTACCCTCGTCCCTCCCCATTTATGTTGTATTTTCATGAGTTTTACGTTCCTTCCATCAATTTTCATAATTTTACCAAGTTTTCCATAATTTCAGCGCATATTACTCAATTACTCTCGACGAGTTGTCACGTCAACAAAATGTCTCATTGTGTCGATCTCGTGATGCTACGAACCAATGACCTTGCAGCATGGTTCTCAGTCTCTGTATCATTACTAAACAACCCCGCTATTACTTTGCGAGGGTCATATGCATATGGAAACAACGAGAAACTTGTTACACAGCCTACACCACATCACACAAATATTGGTTCTTAGTGTAAGAAATACTTATCAGCAGTGAGGAGATGCAAAAGCTATGTTCCTTAGCCGATACACTTTATAAATTCGGTAAGATTTTATTACGATTTGCCATTTCCCCCTACGTGTATGGAGTCACAAAGTATTCTCGCATTCGAGGGATAAAGTCGGAGATTCAAAGCTCTAGCACTCAGCCCTCTATTTCGAAACGAGCTACTTCTTCGTTGAACCTATCGGCTAAGAACTCTAAGCAAAACTCTGGATAGCCTTTCTCTGTACATCTCGTAAACTGACCAGAAGAATACCCACTTCATTCGTCGCCTCATAAATGAACAGAATGAGCTGAATTCCACGTAATCAATACACTTGGATATTTTGCTTTCGGAAAGTATAACACCTGTTTCAAACTTGTACTGATCGGCGCAAATGATATAAACCGGTATTCTAGTTCCAATATTATAACTGCCTTTCTGCGAAGACTGTTCCTACCATTCTTAATCACATCACCTGTCCAGTTACACACGTCTCTAGACGCTTGCATGCTGAGGAGTTTAGCACTCCTTATTGGTGGAAGGTAGATATGAGCCTGGAACATTTGAGAGTGTTGTGGCCATATAACAGACAGTTAAGAAGAAGAAAAAGAAACGTATGAGTTATGCATGATGGAGTTCCAGCCGGAAGGAGTTTGACATATTTTACATAGCTCTCTTGCGTTATGATTCTGTAGAATTGTTATAGTGTTTGCATTAGGGGGAGAGCGGGGAAATACCGTGCACGAAAGCCATTTTCCAAATATTTCGTATTTTTCGAACTCAGTTGAAATGCTGAACACCTTTTTTGGGCAAGAAATCAATGCCCTACACGCTTATGGCTTCATAATTGCTATATTAAATCGATTTATGTTCCTACAGCCGTTTTACGTTACATGGTATTACCCCGAGGGGTGCAGTAATACCGCGCAATGTATCTTATGATACAGCATAGCACATAAAATGACAAAAAATCTGTAAAAATAAATCAAATTAAGAAATTCGAAATTCAGAATTTATTTAGAATTGAAAAACAAATTTTACAACTTATTAAAGTTTCTAAAGACAGAAAATCCTTTTACTGGTAAAACAAAATATTGGATTATGGTATCAACTTGTCTCTGAACACATTTATCCCCTGTTTGAATGGCAGTAGTCGCAAATATAGTTTTCAGCTGTGTCACGTGCACTACACTCTGAATGAACCCATCCACTGCAAATCACACATCGAAACCACAGCTCCCTGTTTTTCTCAAACTCTCTGCAAAGCATGCAAAGTCGTCGCCCCTGTTAAGTTCCATTCTTGCTCGTAGGCCTAACACTAGTTTCTCCGAAAGGTCAACATCATCCATCTCATCGTCACTACAAAGTTTGTGCAATGGTAGGTCCAAATCATCATCCGATGAAGAATCGAAAGAAAAATTCTGTCGACATTTCTTTGTTTCAAATTTTTGAGGTCTTATCTTTGAATCAAACTTTCTGAACTTGCTTTTTCCCTTAGGCTTTAGCACTGATTTTCTTTCTCTATTTATTAATTTTGCTTTTTTGCTCTCTGCTGCTTTTCTTCCAAATATATAGTTCATGAAAATACTAAAAGAAATTACAATATGGGGCAATACCGTTCACTACGGGGCAATAACGTGCATCGGGCACGGTACTGCCGCAAGACAATATGACTCGCCATTGTAAATTCTAACGCAACAATCACGAAATTTGTCTAACATTTGATGTTTAAAAGAAGATCAAGAAATGCGTAATTAAACAGAGCTACTTTAAATATTGTTGCTATTAACATATTTCGCTCACCTCTAGACTTATTATCTTCAGATTTTATAAGAACACAGTCGAAATCAGTTGAAACCGATTGTCGAAGACGTCTGCGCCGTTGAACGATATAGACCCCTCTGTATCTGATTATAGTTACTTCCGCTATGTGGTAGCACCATGCAGCGCTCTCTGGGAAACTGGATAAAGCGGTGCACGGTATTACCCCGTTGTACGGCATTGCCCCGCTCTCCCCTACATACCAAGAACGAATGACTGTAAAACCTCTAATGCGTAGCAATGGCGTTTGATACGTGAAACTATGTGCCATGCTGCACCAACTCCGTGGACAGAACACATTCTCTTCCATACACACAACATTTGTCAAGCAAATCTACATACAGGGATTGCAGTATCTCACAAATCCGTCACCTATTGCAGTTACGAAATTGAAGACTAGGTTTATGTCCAAGATGTGGCAGAGAAATGGAGTTCTACACATACATCTTCATTCATCTGGAAGGGGGTGTTGAAATAGGTTTTCATCGATGGACATGATACATCACATATGCATTGGAAGTCCTCTGCTGACTGTGGTATGGAGAGGTTTTCTGTTAACGATTGCGGGTAGATACCGCCCTAAGTCACACGCAGAACAAGCAACTGTATATGAGACGATCACAAGTTACACCACACAACCCCGAGAAAACAGTGGAAAAAAATGATTAAATGCGTGATAAATGACCTGCAGCAACATCTCCCTCTCTCTATAATGCATTATCAGTGTACCATTAAATCATACCTCGTTACAACCCCCGTCAACCGATCACTCCATCTACTTTTTTTCATTCTTTAATGTAGATCCATGTCAGTTTAGAGGCAGATGGTTCTTTTTTCCAGGAAAGCGTCAAAGACAGCAGTCAACTTGCGTGTGTCACTATTACCTCAATAGACACACAGCAAAACGTTGTTAAAAACCATGCAGCAGCTGTTGTGTAAGGTATTTGTTAGCTGACACCACATGGTTGTGATTGGTGGCGAGTACAGAGAAGCTCATTGTAAATACTGACTGTCAGGGTTTAAAACACCTAAACAGTCTTGCACGGGGTCAAACAAACGATATATTCTGTAGATGTACTGTGTATTGCAGTCAGCCCAGCTGGTAATACAACACTCTTTAGATAAGGACGCTTTATAAAAATCTATAAGATGGTTCCCGATAACTTTAAGGTCACATGTGAGCATGTGATGCGACATGTATAAATTTATTGCTCTACATTTGGTGGTCATTCACTTCAGACAACCTATTCCAGGCGCCTACGCGTTTTCCACTAAAAATATTTGTTTCCCTATTTCTTGGAGCTTCCATGTCAACTTTTTCTCGTATTCTTGCTGTCGCATACTCGTTCCCATGTACAAGAATTTTCCTGCACCAAGCAGAAACATGAAAGTTCTCCCTCATACCCCCTCAATTTCCCCCCGCATTTTGGCGTGCTGTCCTTCAATTTACACGTATTTTCTACCAATTTTCGTAATTTTATCTATTTTATGCCACTTCTGCCCATGCGATCATGACATGTCTTCTCGTCACGTATTTTAAAATTGCTTGTAAATGTAGCACAGTTGTCAACACCTAGCGCAAATTTACTATTTTTCTGTATGTATGTGTGCCTGTATCAGTTTCAGGGGAGGCGCCCAGACGATACTCTGAACCTACCGCCGGTGAATCCACTTTCAGACACCGCCCCGGACATATAGCGAGTGGATTCACCTTCCAAATGTATCCCGCCTGTAACGTGTCGTGGTCCCACCTCCGAACCATATAGCAGCCATAACACGTGGCAGATCCACTTTAGAACACTATCCCGGTCGTAACGCGTGGTGGATCCACCTCCAACCGCTATTCCCGGCCATCAGGAATGGTGGAGCCATCTTCGAACCCCCTCGACCTCTATACCTAACGTAACATATGGTGGATCCACCTGCGAGCTGTATCCTGATCCTTTCCCGAACCTACCCTGTGCCATGGGGGCCCCCACTTGAAACCGATACAGGCAAAATATTTTAGGGAAAATATTTAAAGGTGCTGAGGAAAATAGATTGAGACAGCTAGTACTCCACTTTTCAGTCAAAGTTCTTTAAACAGGAACATATCCGCCTTTTTTGTGCTCCACTAGAATCATTTTTCCGCTAGTTCCCTCCTTTCCCCTGCGACAGTAGTGGATGTCACTCATATGAAAAGAACTTTATGGGCCAGTAAAATTTTGATAGTTTACGTACCTGAAACTGAAATAACGCAAAACTAATTTTTCACCTCAGACCACATTTTACGTGCACACAAATTTTGCCTGTGCTTCAGTACTACAATATGGGGTTCCCAGAACTCTTCTGTTGATAACGGAGACACTTAACAATATGTTTCACTTTATAAGCTACATTTTCGCCGGCCACCGAAAAATACGTGCACATTTTAATTGAACAAGTAGGATAACTTTTACCTCTGTGTCTCGCAAACGGGTAAAGACATCAAGAAAAGTTACAAAACTGTTCGAGATATGGATCATATAAATATCGTAAAAATTTCAGGCATTTGCTGTGTATAGCCGCCTTGGAATCCGCGCTTCGGTTTTGGTACAAATAAATGGTAATAAAACCCTTTTGGGGGGATTTCTACGAAACCGCCCATGAACTAATAAAGATGTTTGAAAACAAGTAGACGGAACTTCTGGACAAATGTGTAGAGAATATACAGTTAAAATTTGGGCAGTTTTCTGTGGTTATTTTTTAGATTTCGCCTCATACAGTATTTAACGCGCGTATTTTACCTGTAGAAGTAGGGCAGCTTTGAACATCTATATCTCGGAAACAGGCAGTGGCATAGCGTGAGGAGAGACTTTGAGACTTAAATCTCCCCTGTATTCGTGCTTAAAAATGATGCAAATTAATTCATAACAAAAATATAAACAACTTTCTACTAAGAGCGCTAAATGTGCGAAGACATCGTAGCCCGCGCCGCCGCACCCTGAATATTGGTGTATCTGCCTGCTTGAGACTCGACTGCTCTCAGGAATCCTTAGCGCTAGGATTTCACCCGGAACAAGTCCCGCCCACTCACCCCCGGTTTTCCCGGTCTTTGTTCGGCGCCTGGGCATCGTTTCAGTTGACCCACGTGGCTTACCGCGTTCGGCTGCACTTGGAGTGAATGTTACGTTAATATCTTGCTAGGTCTTAAATTTTCCCAGGTAGTTAAAAGACACATTACAAGAAACGTGCACAATAGGCCTCAGCTGTGCCAGGTACTTCCACAGCAAACATAACGGAAAACAATGTAGCACTGAATTCTTTAAATACGAAAACTCAGTATCCAGATGAATAGCCTATGAAGAAACATACTTCTATGTGAGGAAAAGCACCCAAAGCTAAAACAGGATAAACCTACCCTCAAAGAATAATTTGTTTGGGGAAAGAGGAACCACAGTATACTTGACACTTAAGTTTCAGAACTCAGACAGTATATGTGAAACAAGCACCAATGTTCACTATACTTCCAGAGGGCATCAAAATTACTTTGTTGTTGCTAGATTGATCCAAGCTGATTTCGCGTGCTATTCACTGAATAGTTTTGCTGAAAAATTTTAGGGGTGAAAGAAGAACTAGCACAGCATGAAGGACGTTTTACAGCCATGAAACATCACAGCATATATTTCCTCCATAACTGCTCTGTGACAAACATAAACATCACATTATGATTTTTTTAAAATGGTTTGAATGCCATTTACGAAATTAATAAATCTTTTGGTTAAAAACAGACAGGACAAAGAATAACGACACATTATTTTCCTGAGACGTTTGCAACAGCATATAGGTCACTAATCACACAGAAACAGCTACAATTCTTTGTAACCTCGTTTATAATGCGCAGGTATGGTATTGGAAGAATTTACAAGTTAAAATTCACCCATTACCCACGCAAATACTAACGAAATATGTCATACATGCAAATATCTTACTGCTTTCATTAGGCATTTCTACTTTATGACATTCTTATAGTCTTTAATTTTCGTGAGCTACTATGAGGGCCTACATAAACAAAACAACCCTCACTTATTTCTATATAACGGTGATTTTAGACAGCAGAGTTATTCGAGTGCATCCGTGGCTTTACTGCCGACATGACAGATTCAAGACCATTGTTTTCGCATTGTATGTTTGCTCTGCTGTTTCCCTCAAATAAACGTATTATAGTAAGTGAATTAGTTAATGAAAATTTCTCCTTATTGCCCTTAAATAACATCACGTTATTTTTTGTTTTCTATTGCTGGCGATGCTTTCAATTCTCTATAAATATTTTTATTTCTTTAATAATGCAGATTCATATTACATTACTATCCAGAAAAGCTTAAATTTCTTATCGTTGCTGAATTTCATCACAGTATAACACATGCTGGACTGCGACGATAACAACTTTGTTGTAGCTTCCAGTTTGCGGAACTGGCGGCCGTTTAGGGGAAGGCCTTACACTGTGGATAGGCGTGGAGGGGGGTGAATGGGCGGGACTTGTTCCGGGTGAAATCCTAGCGCTAAGGGTCTCTGCCTCTCCTCCCTTACCTGGCTGGGTGCGCCAGAGCGCTCTCGGCTCCCCTCCACTTCCCCTCTTCCATGAAGGCCGGTGAGCTGCACTTGCTAGCGGGTATCGAGACTAGTCTCCGCCGCTTCTATGCCGGCTTTTAACACTGAAGAGAACAGTCGCGCGGTTTGTGTTCATATTCATTGTTGTGTGATTTTAGTGCATATTTTCGTTGTGTCGCCAACATAGTGAGCCAGCAACTGAACCCCTTAAAGAATTTTTTTATTAAAAACGCCTTTTTCTACATTAAGGTACGACAAAAAGTGCGAATTGAAGGACAAACGACCTACTCCTATACTCAGTGTAGTTTTTGAAGGCAAACAAAAACTCACTTTTCAGACAGTCTGGTACGAAAAGTATGCTTGGCTGACTGCAAATGCAGTTAATAACAGATTATATTGTTATCTACGTCTTCTGTTAGCTGGTGAAAAGGAATGATGCAGTGAGGGTATTTGTACGATAAAGAACTTTGACAGGAATGCACAAAAAGCATCAGATATCAAAACGTCACCTGCAGAACAAAGAATCACTTCAGTTGTTGGGCAAAAGTGGAATTGAGCACGCCCTTTCTGAAGCCGCTCGTCTGACAGCAATAAAATACAACGAACAAGTTAGTCCAACAGGAGAGTATTGGCTCGTCTTATTCAGGCAACTGTATTTCTCTGTGAACAAGAACTAGCCTTTCATGGCCATCGAGAAGACGAATCCTCCAGCAACAAAGGTAACTAAATGGAATTGTTGGATTTACTAGCTCAAGGAGAGCAGTTCATCCGAGGCCATCTGTCATCATCTTCAACCTTTAAAAAAACATCTCCAGATATACAGAATGATGTAATAGAAATGATAACTCTGGCAGTTAATGAGAAAATAAAATCTGAAATTCTGAACTGCAATTTCATTTCGATTCAGGCTGATGAAACTTTAGACGTGTCATGCAAGAGTCAAATGAGTATAATATTCAGGTACTGTATTGCAGACAAAATGGAGGAAAGATTCGTTGGATTTTACGATGTTTCTTGACATAAAACTGCTGAAGATTTGTCAAACATTATTCATGCAGTACTGAAAGAATCGAATGTGGAAGGAAAAGTGGTTAGTCAAACATATGATTGCGCTTCAGTAATGGCGGGCAGAGAAAGAGGGCTACAACAGTTGGTGAAGCAGTTCTGCCCTTTTGAGCTGTTTATTCATTGTTATGCACACCAACTGAATTTGGTACAGTTATATGCCTCCAAAATCATATGACAAGTACGCATCTCTGTAAGTGCATTCGTTTTTCAGCAGATCATCAAAACTAACTGTATTGCTAACTGAGAAAGGATTTGAACTGCCACATGCAAGCAACACTCACTGGAACTTTCGTTCCAGGGCAGTTTCAACAACATCTAGTCATATCTCAGGGCTATATAGTGTTTTTAATTATACAGGGTGATTCAAAAAGAATACCACAACTTTAAAAATGTGTATTTAATGAAAGAAACGTAATATAACCTTCTGTTATATATCATTACAAAGAGTATTTAAAAAGGTTTTTTTTTCACTCAAAAACAAGTTCAGAGATGTTCAATATGGCCCCCTCCAGACACTCGAGCAATATCAACCCGATACTCCAACTCGTTCCACACTCTCTGTAGCATATCAGGCGTAACAGTTAGGATAGCTGCTGTTATTTCTCGTTTCAAATCATCAATGGTGGCTGGGAGAGGTGGCCGAAACACCATATCCTTAACATATCCCCATAAGAAAAAATCGCAGGGGATAAGATCAGGGCTTCTTGGAGGCCAGTGATGAAGTGCTCTGTCATGGGCTGCCTGGCGGCCGATCCATCGCCTCGGGTAGTTGACGTTCAGGTAGTTACGGACAGATAAGTGCCAATGTGGTGGCGCTCCGTCCTGCTGAAATATGAATTGTTGTGCTTCTTGTTCGAGCTGAGGGAACAGCCAATTCTCTAACATCTCCAGATACTGTAGTCCAGTTACAGTGGCACCTTCGAAGAAAAAGGGACCAAAAACTTTATTGGCTGAAATGGCACAGAAAACGTTCACCTTAGGCGAGTCACGCTCATACTGAGTTGTTTCCCGCGGATTCTCAGTGCCCCATATACAGACATTGTGACGGTTGACTTTCCCGTTAGTGTGGAAAGTTGCTTCATCACTAAACACAATCTTTGAAACGAAAGATTCATCTGTTTCCATTTGAGCAAGGATAAAATCACAGAAATCGATTCTTTTAATCTTATCAGCTGCAGACAGTGCTTGAACCAATTTCAGACGATAAGGTTTCATAACTAACCTTTTTCGTAGGACTCTCCATACAGTTGATTGTGGAATTTGCAGCTCTCTGCTAGCTCTGCGAGTCGATTTTCCTGGGCTGCGAACAAATGCTTGCTGGATGCGTGCTACATTTTCATCACTCGTTCTCGGCCGTCCAGAACTTTTCCCTTTGCACAAACACCCATTCTCTGTAAACTGTTTATACCAACGTTTAATACACCACCTATCAGGAGGTTTAACATCATACTTCGTTCGGAATGCACGCTGAATAACTGTCGTCGATTCACTTCTGCCGTACTCAATAACACAAAAAGCTTTCTGTTGAGCGGTCGCCATCTTACCATCAACTGACGCTGACGCCTAGTCAACAGCGCCTCAAGCGAACAAATGTACAACTAAATGAAACTTTATAGCTCCCTTAATTCGCCGACAGATAGTGCTTAGCTCTGCCTTTTGTCGTTGCAGAGTTTTAAATTCCTAAAGTTGTGGTATTCTTTTTGAATCACCCTGTATATTTAATGATACAGGCTCTCAGTGGGACCTATAATCTTTGAGCTGTGCTATGAGAATGAAACGACGGATATATGATCCTACGTTTGTCTACTTACTTTGCTTCTACCGAGGGTGTTTTGTTTATTTTGATCATCTCTTTAATGTTCTTCAGTCAAAATCCGTCAGTATAACTGCTTGCCACGACGGAATAAGAACTGTTCTGAAAAACTTACGACAATTAAGAACGGAAACATTCGTTGATGAATACATTAAATGCAGCTTGTGTTTGAATGGCAACTTATCATTCTGTGACAGTCAAAAGACATCTCTCAGGGCACTAACTTACGAGATACTGGATTTGCAAATTGTTCACATGGAAAGAAGGTTTCAAGTCTTTCCCCAAATTCAGTTTGTTAAACTTTTCAACGAAAACTGTTCCCGACATATTAAAAAGAATTCCCGAAGTTGAAACTGCTTCAATTATTAGAACAGTACCCTTTTTTCAAACAAGAACAACTTGAAAATGAACTGTGTAACATATAGGCTGTTGAGAAAAAACACTTATCTCCAAGAATCCTCTTAAAGTACATTGTCAATAATGATTTAGACTCCGTTTGTGAAGAAACAACGAAGTTCTTGCGTTTGATTTTGACCCTACCCGCAACTACAGCAAGCAGTGAAGGAACCATGAGTATTCTTAAACGAGTGAAGAATTATTTAAGGAATTCAATGTCCAACATCCGGCTGTCGTGTTTGAGCACATTAGCAATAGAAAAGACTCTACTTGGAGAGCTATCCAGTGATCAGATCTTTGTAGACCGAGTTATAGACTTATTTGTGGAAAGAAAAGACAGGCGCTTTGCGCTTGTGTACAAGAAAATATAAGTGCTTCTTCTCTTGCTGCTGGAGTTCTACAAATTTTTCATCATTTCTTGAACAAGTTAGTTATTATTATTATTATTATTATTATTGTTAGTGGCAGTGATAGTGGTAGTAGCAGTAGTAGTAGCAGTAGTAGTAGTTATTGTTATTGTCTTATTTGATGCATTTTGTTTCATTTGTTTAAATTATTGTTTATTGTGCTATTTTGTCTCTTTATAATAAATACAGAGTCTCTCCAACCTTTACAGCCACGCTACGCCACTGGAAACAGGTGAAGATAATGACATTAAGACGATCCTTCTGTTCAATATACAAATGGTCGCTAGCCCAAGAACTATCCAGAACATTGAACCATACCTTTTTTATCACCAACAGAACCCGAGATGTGAGCCCTGGGAGGAACCCGCTTTTTAAAGGCGGCGTTTTAGAATACGAATACAGTATATTATGTAGCTCATCCTGTTGCATGCGTACCGATTGTCGCATTCATCGCGTTGTGCATTTTCAACTTTTATAACTACTTTAAAGTTATTGTCAGGAACGAGACATACATTCACGCACTTGGAACCGTTAGCAATCACATTGTATGTGTTGGCGAATAACAGTACTCTTGGGTGACTTGGAGGTTGTAGCTGTGCTACGGCATAGTCTAATGACATCAAGTCTGAAAGGTCGGGAAGACATCCTCTGGACAATAACTGCTACTGCCACTGTGGTTCAGCCGGGAACATCTGAGTGTGCTCGTCCAGCACTGGATCAGGCACTCGTTGCTGCTGTTACAGAGACAATGCAACTGCATAGTTGAACGACATTCAGGAAGACATCCTGTGTAGAATGGCCGCCGCTGTCACGTGTGCACCACCTACGTGTTCTCGTCTGCTACAATAATAGTAACAAAGCTGTAAGTTCAACTACGTGCACACACATAAGAACAATAAAAATAATTAGACATGGACTGGCAACATACATACCGATGGCCTTCTTCTTCTCAGCCAATCACCGCTACCGCTGTTTCTGGCGACGCTTCATGGCGGACAGCAAATTATTGTAAGGCTCTCAATCATATATACCATTTCTGCTACCTGTGACTATTAACATACTCTGATGGTAAATGGTGTTCAATTTTTGTTGATGTTAGTTTACTGGATATGCAGTTTGACACGTCACTGGCCAGTTACATGTTAGTTAACCACTTAATTGGTTTCCAGCTTAAATGAAATGTACTTATTATAGTTAGATAACTATTTTTGTTACTTCTGGGTTGTACTTCACTCATTACTTTTCAAAAAAATTGCTCCAGGCACAGTAATATGATACCCCTACAATTATTGTATACTTCCCACTGGACACTAAACCATTATGTGCATTCCACATTCCATTGTTCTGAAATAATTTGATTCTCAGCTGTAAATGGTGTAGAGAAAGCTCACAGTTTGTGGTATTGGGCAGTATAATATTTACGTTACCTGCTTACAAATACAGCTTTTTCTTGACGAGTTTCACTTAGTAACACGCAGTCATTAAGGTGTAACCACACCAGACGGTAGCTTAAAATCACTCACTGTGGATAATAGAAAACTAGAGCAGAACTACATGAGCAACTGTTCATGGCATGAAAACTTGGTTTCAGTAAATTTTTGGGTAACATATGTGATAAAAGTGGTTGTTGAGATGGATAATGACACATAATATTGTCAATACATAGTGACCAAACGTGTTATCAATAAGGCTTATCAGTTTGGAAATTCGCTTTTGAAATACATTATCCATTTAATGTAGAAATGAATTCCAGTTGCTATAATAAAACATTTAATAAAAACATTGCAGAAAAAAACTCTTCATTGTTTATGTAGTCAGTTTAATATATTAGCACCCTTGTAAGTCATCAGTTATGTATCATTAAATGTCAGATTATTCAATCTGTGTGGAACAATTTCAGTTATATGTTGATAAAATATTACATACAACACAGTGTCAGATACAGGGTGTCGCACAATAAGTCACCTGATTTGTTTCACGAATAACACATTTGTTATTGACAATCTTTGCAATTTATTGGTTTATAAGTAAAGAATACAGGTTGGAAATACAACCTAATGAATCACATATTCAATATGACTTCCAATTTGGTTTATGTCGTCTTCAAGCTGCACATGTGCATTTGTGACGACTCTTTGACACAAATCTTCTGGAATGGCGCAGCATAACTCCACAATAATGGCAGTAAGTTTCAATGCAATTTCGGGTTTTCCGTGGTACACCGTCTCTTTAAGGATCCCCCAAAGGAAGAAATCACATGGGTTAATGGCCAGGCTGTGGGGCAGCCACATTTCTCCTCCAGCACAACGCTCTGGAAATCTGTTTGACATACTCTTTCGTGTAGGAAATCAAGCACAACGTTGGCAGTTTGAGGGCATGCTCCATCCTGCATGAACGGTTGTGTCTGCAGTGGAAGATATGAAGCCATGAGTTGAAAGAACTGGTTTCGCAGCATGTGTAAATAGCGTTCACTGGTTATTGTAGCATCGAAGAATAAAGGACCAATGACAGCATGGCTTGATATCATGACCCTCACGCACACTTTCCTTCGTGTGTATTATTTGCAGAGGTTCACATGCCCAGAATCAAAAGTTCTGTTTGTTCACAACACCGTTAATGTAAAAATAAGCTTCGTCAGAAAACCATGTGTTGTGTAGCACTGCCTCTTGGTCTTGCTCGATTGCCCACTTTGCAAACTGCAGTCTCCACTCCCAATCTCTCGTAGTAAGCTTATGCACCACAGTCATCTTGTATGGATACAAAGCGAAGATCGGATGGAATAATTCCTTGTACAGATCGGCGTGAAATTCCCAACTCAGCACTGGCTCTTCTTGTTGATTTACTTGGACTACAAGTCAATGTCACTCGAACTGCTTCAATGTTTTGCAGCGAACGTGCAGTACGTGCAGTACGTGTATGTGGCCGCTGACACTCCAAGGCAGATCCAGTACCTTCCAAGTTTTGATGTAATCTGCGTATTGTCTGTGGGCTGGGAGCCCACCATGTGCCGAAATAAGCACGAAATGTTCTCTGTGTCAATGTAATGCTGTTCATCGCCACAAACAGTAACACAATCTTCATCTTTTATGCAACAGTCAATCGTCCTTTGTCTGCCATCATGGCGGACTCACAACAGAAGCAATGAACTCACAGTGACATCTGGCGCAATTTCCATGAACTGCACGAAGTTGAGCGCACAATTTGAAATCTGTTGCCCAAATAGTATACTTGTAGTATCAAAATTCAATCATGTCATTTATTGTGCGCTCCTCTCTGCAGCCATGCTCAAGCCAAGCTGATGTCTAATGTGAAACTAAAATGAGGAAATTTTTCAGGTGCCTCACAGCTCTGGTAGAAAAATCCCCAGGACCAGAAAGGTGCCTGACAACTTAGTGCTAGAAATCAACATGGCTGAGATCATAAACTTTTATGATGGAGTAGTAATATAAGTCAGGTTGATTGCATTTTTACCTTTTATTGTCCAGTAAGTACTAATTGATGTACTAAAACTTTTTTTTCTTAAGTGGATAGCTTGCCATGTACATCAAATAGTGAAGGCCCGGATATCACAACTGATGTAAGTAAAAAATTCACTTTAGGTAATGCTCATAACCCTCTACACAAATAAGTTTATTCCACCTTGCCAATACAGAGATTAAATCTTAACTTCCCAGCGTCATTTTTACTGATAACGGTAGCCATTAATGAAATTAAACTAACTCAAAAGGTGCTCTTGAACACTAATGCCATTTTTCATCACAGAATCTGGGTGTGGTGATAGTAAGTCATAGCACTGATTTTGAGGCCCCTAGTACTCTAGAGGCTACTAGTGCCTATTCCAGTACACCGAAAAGTGTGAAGAAAAAGAGTGACAGTAGTCCATTACTAAATACAGTACAGAAGAACTTGAATTCAAAATTAAGAGAAAAGGCATCAGATCCATCAGCACATGATGCTCTGGGATGCTTCATTATGTAAGAATTGAACAGAATAACAAATTCAACAATTATGAGGGACACAAAACATAAAATAGTGAAAATTATAATGGATGCCTAAATATATACAACACAGTGTCATATAGTTACTGGTTTGTCCTCTCTGCAGCTATGCTCAAAGCAACCTGAATTGTATAAATTTGTATTTATTGGTTTGAAAATACATTGATATTAAAGAACTGAAGTTCTTCATTGACTTGCACTTGCAAGGGATAAGACCACTCGTATTAAAATATTCACAATATCTGTCCTGGACTTCCTTTGATCCCCCTGCAGCTCTGTTTCTATTCTGTTGGTGTATGCTACTCCACATAGCACCTGCACAATGTCCTTGCTTGACATATATGTCCTGTCTGCTTCGTTAATCATAAAATTATGTAAAATGCAAAGTGTTTCTGTAATTAATTCCACTTTTTCTACAACAAGTTTAATAGCTGTCAGTAAAATTCAGAAACAGTTGCCCAGAATACTAGTGGCATTTTCAACAACTCTTCTAACCCTTGATAATCTGTAACTGAAAACCTTTTTCTGAGATTCATTACAGTCTTTGTATGGCTTCATGACATATGACTGGAGTCTGAACGCATCATCTGCCGCAATAACATATGGAACAGATCTGTTGGTGTTTTTTGGCACCTTTTCTTCTGGAACTTGCAACAAATTTTCCCTTAGTGCAGAGCTTATTTTACTTCGCTGAAAGACTCCTCCATCGCTTACTCGCTCATTGCACCCAATGTCAATAAGAGAAAACTGATACTTAGCATCATCAGCTGCTAGTAATACAATGCTATTAAATTTCTTGAAATTATAGTAAAGTGTGCCAGCTGATCTCGGTGCAACAAATGTATGTTTCCCATCTATTGCACCTGTAAATAAAACAAAGATCTTAGCAACATAGATGATTTGTCAATTACATTTAAGTAGACTTGCTTTGCAGACAGTTGTAATAAACTACACAAAATGCAAATTCCATGATTAAGTGAGATACCTAAGCAATTTGGAAACTGCCACAGTTCGTCAAACATGTTGACAATCACTTGGCATTCTCTTTCTGTTGTTGGACCCTATGGAACAATGGCAGCAGTGAGAAATGGACATTATTTTCACAGTAATGATTGAGGATAATGGTTTTGGTGGGATGTTATGTCAACTACAGGTATAAAGGACACATTTACCTTCAAATATTTCAGTACATTCCAAATTGCTGTGCATACTTGAATGATAATGTGTGAAATACTTGGCACAGATATTCTGTGCAAGAATGCCAAACTCTTGTAACTTTCCCTTTTGTTAAGAATCTGAGAGTAACAGCAAGCCGGAAAAAGATTTTTTTATTCATTCACACATCATGTTCTTTAGGTCCCATACTGAATGAGTCAAGTCATATATAAGGGGCAGAAGTAATATGTACTGCCTGCTTCTATATACTATACTGGCAACAAAATGTTGACTAGCACTAATCTGCTCAGTTATAGTAATTACTTCTTGATTACATATGTATGTTACAATGAAACACCTATTTTGAAAAAGTCAACTACTTAACTACTCAGCTGCTGCTCTATAGTACCTCACAGAAACCAGTATAAGCTGTCTATGTACATGCAAAATAAGGTTGCACCTAGTACAAACATTACAGTCATGCAGAATTTACATTCTTGGGTCCCAGTACTCTAGCATCTTAGAGTGGCTAATGAGGCATTAGTTTACTTTGTATTTAAATATATTGAATTTTCAGTTTCCTGCTGGATGTCCACTTCTAACTTGTTAGAGGCTACGACATCAGAATGTAAAACTCCACTCTGAACGCTAGAGAAGTGTACAGTTTATATGCAAATTTCCACTTTTAGTATTGTGGCTGTGAATTACTGAGTTCAAAGTAAGTACTATTAGGGAGTTTATTTACTGACGTGTAAGAATCCCTAGGGCCTTGAAACTTCAGAAAGACGTTCACTTATCAATTTTTTATTATACTGTTACTGCACACTTCTGTAAAATGGTTAACATATCCACCATGCAGGTACAATCTCAATTGATTATCCATCTAATGCCCAGGAACTTAACATTTGGAGTCTTATAAATTGAATGCCCTATTAATCGCTACTTCTGGTACCTATTAAGTCATTTTGGTATGTTTGTAACTGACATAAAGGTTTAGGATGCTGGTTATGAACTAGCTGTAGGCCTTTTTCATTATTCTGCTGGCTGTCTCCAGCATCGATATCTTTGGACATTTTATCAGTACAATAGTGCTATCAGCAAACATTACAGTTTTTGAAGTCATACAAATCGTTTATGTAGACCAAGAACAGGTGTCAGTCAAGCACTAAACCCAGCAGCACAGCATATTTGTATTTCCCCACTGTGAATTTATTCTTATTCCCATTTTATTTACTAAAGCAAGCCTCCATTTACCGTTGTTAAGATATGACTGTCAGTACATGGGAGAGACCTCTAATGCCATACTGTTTTACTTTCACTAACAGAATTTTATGATCTGTACAATCAAAGGCCTTTACAAGATCACAAAAAATGCCTATTAGATTTTTTTTTTAGTTTTACAAGAATTTAGTTTATGAGTTCATATATTGCATTCTCAGCAGAGAAACCTTTACAAAAGCCAAACTGAGCTGTTACAAGGTTATTCTGAAGACTTATTTACATTATTGGTTGCAGAATGAGTAGTGTTGTATATACAAATTATGTACCAGTATTACAATTAGGAGTAATCAGATATTCAAAGCAGGAATGCAATCTAAATTATCACTCAAAACCCACTGTATACATCAATGTGCAAAGTTTTCTGTCTGAGGTGATATATGGAAAACTTAACTGCTGCAGCGCATGCAGGATGTAAGGCATTTGAATTACAAACGAGTGGGCCAAAATGCAAATCTAACAATGCTAAATTACTGTAATTTTTCTACATAATCAATAAATAATGTAGCATAAAAGAGCTCTTCAGCAGCTTAATGATGTATTAGGAATGGAACATAAACATTCAGTTTGGTCTTAGTAAATATTCTACAAAAGTTAATATGTGTAACTGGTATCTATTCAAATAACCTTTTTCCGCTATGTTTATGGTGCCACTGATTTTATCCTACTGATAAATGAAACTTAGTTGATATTCACAGAATCTGAATGAGAGATCACTTGCAGGATTCTTGAAGAAATCGGCACAAAGTAAATACAAGCAGTACACATACAAAAATTGTAATCCTAACTATATGGTATACTGCAGTATATATGATTTTACCTTCGACTAGGAGAAATTGATTGCCCCATGATGGTGTCTTTGTGATGAATGCTGCCACTGAAGAATGACACCAATTTGTCTTAACATAATTTATCCATGCGTACAAAATTGCTGAATTAATTGGGGTCCCATGGTTCCAGTTTGCCCATCAGCATGCTATTATACCACTCCCATCTTCATGTCTTTGCAGCCAATGACATGCCCAACGAACTCTTTTTCTGCTTCTTCTATCCTTCTTTCACTCTTCCATTGCAACGATTGCTACCGTCGCTGCAGAGATTCCTATCAGATTCCTATCCATTTCTGTGTTTTCAGAACACTAAACAAATATATAGTTGTGCACAGTTAAATGCATATCATAACTTCACAGAACGCACCGAATGTGTGTTGTGTGAACGCACCGAATGTAAATGCACGTCCATAAATAAATTTGTACCTTCAGAATTGAGACACGACAATCAGCAACGAGATACAAACAGCTTCGAAATGCGCGACAGGTACGGCTACCAGACTACACAGTAGACAGCACGAACCCGTGCAATTTTGCCGGCCGACGTTATAAACGAAAAGGACCATTCGAAAAAAGTGTATCCGAGTGCTGCCAGGGGCGCTGCAGTAGACACGACCACCGTGAGTAGACGAGTGGCACAAGGAAGTCGTTCGTGTAAAAGGGGCTTAACGCTGCGAACTCGCCGCGAGGACGTGGTGAAAGAATTGCGCTCGTCAATCATTGCTGCATCGCAGGGATTTTCGCCGATCATCGCGAAGCAGCACAGCTGCTGTCAGCCTGCCATATATGCACATGGCTTGGACGGGAAATTGTTCATTGAAAGGGTGAAAAAAATACTCTAAAATGTGAAAGAAATCTCGCAATGAGCATCAGAATAGCATTAAGAAGAAAGTTGTGTGTAAAGTTTTATGAGAGTTTTACTGCGAAACGGGAGAAATGATATAGGTAAGCATTATTATTAGACTATTTTGTGTCTGTATTCTAGAGGCAGCGTTTTTGCTCGCTCGTGGTCATTTAAAGTTAAAATAGCGGTAGGCAGCAAACGTATTGTTCCCTGCCGAGACCCCTTTTATCGGAATGTACGAACTTCAGTTAAAAATATCAGTTTAAAATAATTGCACACTTTAATAGTGAAATAAATTGAATAGTCTCTCACATTTGGGAATAAATTGGTTGAGCATTGACTAACATTGTTACGACCAGACAGAGATCGTTGTACTTCGCCAGCATTGTCTATAAAGTAATGACCGAAGTAATTTCTTCTATTCTTAAGTAAACGTCTTCCTTGGGTTACCGAGCGAGGTGGCGCAGTGTTTAGCACACTGGACTCGCATTCGGTAGGACGACGGTTCAATCCCGCTTCTGACCATCCTGATTTAGGCTTTCCGTGATTTCCCTAAATCACTTCAGGCAAATGCCTGCATAGTTCTTTTGAAAGGGCACTGCCGCGTTCCTTCCCCATCTTTCCCTAATCCGATGAAGCCGATGGCTTCGCCGTTCAGGCTCTTCCATCAGATCAACCGAAACCTCATTGGGTTGATGGGATGTCTTTGTCCAGATGACAGGGCATGATTTCCACATCCCCCAGCATTTTTCAGCCACCTTTTTACTGTGAGGTTCGGTATGCACTCTTTGTCCAACACTTCTCACACAGCTTTACAAACTTTTCTTACTGTTTTGCACAGTATTTTCTGGCCTGTTCTGTATCGATAAAGCAGATCATTTAGAGTGCAGCCACTGCCCAGATTACTGAAATGACAGACAGTTGACGTTAAGGCTGCCGTTTTTCTGTTCATTGGGCCAAACGACTGTACATTCATTCGAAAATAAAAATCTACTTTTAGCTCCTATTAAATGTACAAACTCTGTTACGAAAACTTCTTTCAGCAACAGTGAACTAACCACTGAGTGAGTAAAGAACTCGGCTTGCGTTTCTTAATGTACTCATAAACGAAATAAGCAAACACTGCCTATTTCTTCCGCCTACGTACTTAGTGGTTGACTCCCAATTTAATACTATTGCGCTATTATCGCTGCGATGCCGCCATGTTTGCACTGAAACGATTTCTGACGCTGCGATCTCGCTACGAGCTCGCCCAACTGTTACTGGCTCGTGTGCATCAAGCATTAGGCGATTCTGTGATACTTCACATAAGACTTGAGCTGATGAACCAGGAAAGATGCGATGTTAGATTGGTGTCAGTTGTGATGTTGCATAGGAGTTCAAGTAATTGTGTGTCCTGTAGTTGTGTCTTGGCCAGCTGAGAGTGTGTTGATCTGTGAGAAATAGACTGCGATGAGGTTGTCTGCGCCGTCAAGATGTTGGACTTCGCCCGAAAATCGTGCAGTATAACCTAGATGTCGAAATCGCTGCAGACAGCTGTCTTTTGATAGACTGCAGACGATGTCCGCTAAGTATAGATGGTAAGAGTATACGCGACCATGATGGTAAGTGGTCTGCCTTCAATATCATATTTGAAATGGCGCACCGCTTCATACACTGTGAACAATTCCCTAATGTATGCCGACCACTGGCGCTGAGACTTGGTCAGTTTCTCAGAGAAAAGTTGTAGAGGTTGCTGTACACCTGCTATCATCTGCCAAAGCACCATGCTGATAAACAGAATCACTTGAGCCGGAAGTTATCGACAGAGGGTCAATGTGAAGTAGGTGTGCCAAAGTCGTGGTCTGAGAGAAACTGTCTTTAATCTGGTCAAGTGTTCATTGCATCTGCAGAGTCATTACAAGGTCTCATTTGCTGGATGTATAGTTCCCACCAGAGCGTTTGTTAATGGGGTCTGAATGGCAGTTGCATCAGGCAAGTGCCAACAACAAAAGTTGGCCTTTCTGAGAAATTGGCATAATTCATGGCAGTTTTGTGGCCACACAGCTGGCAGATGAGTTCCATTCATTGTTTAGTAGACTATATAAATCACTGCTAATGGAATTACCTTGAAAGCTTACTTACAGTTTCTGCAGCTGATACTTGTCATTGATTAGAACATCAAAATGTTTCCATTTAGGTGTTCCGTATGTTCGTATGGAGAAGAGCGAAAGGCTAAGATATCGTCGGGGTATGTGTAGCAGAAGGCGAACTTGAAGAGAATATTGTCTATGAATCCCTTCCAAGTCAGCACCAGATATTTCAGGCCATAGTGCATGTAAATAAATTCATAAAGACTAAATGGAGATTGCTATTTTAGGTATGTCTTCTTTGTCCATAGGAATCTGGAAATAATCCTCTCTACAAATCTAAAACACTGAACTCAAGGGCAGCCACTAAGATATGAGTGAAATCTCGAAAGTTCAGGATCCAATAGCTGTCCAGAATCATACAGGGTTGTGCTGGGTTGTTTGGGGGGGGGGGGGGGGGAGGAGACCAGACAGCGAGGTCATCGGTCTCATCTGATAGGAAAGGATGGGGAAGGAAGTCGGTTGTGCCCTTTCAGAGGAACCAGCGCGGCATTTGCCTGGAGGGATTTAGGTAAATCCTGGAAAACCTAAATCAGAATGGCCAGACGCGGGATTGATCCATCGTCCTCCCGGATGCGAGTCCAGTGTGCTAGCCACTGCACCACCTCACTCGGTAATGGTTCAAATGGCTCTGAGCGCTATGGGACTTAACTTCTAAGGTCATCAGTCCCCTAGAACTTAGAACTACTTAAACCTAACTAACCTAAGGACATCACACACATCCATGCCCGAGGCAGGATTCGAACCTGCGACTGTAGTGGTCGCGCCGCTCCAGACTGTAGCGCCTAGAACCGCTCAGCCACCCCGGCCGGCCGATCGGTAATCACACAGGCCTTGAGACCCCAGTGATTGCTGCACAATTTGTACGAGCCATCCTCTTTTGGGACGAGATAGATGGGTGAAGCTCAGGGACTATTGGATTGTCCGAAGATTCCAGCTTGTAATAATTCGTCTGTAGCTGACTTAGTTGCAAGAAGTGTAGAAGCTGTCCATCGTGCTTTGTGATGAATTAGGAGGGGGGCGCAGGGGGAGGCCAGCAATGTATTAATCTTATGTACAAATGTGCAGTTCTGTGTCATGCAGCACTTTTTTTTGAAACTTCAAATGTGAGTTCTGAGGGGTGGGAGGGGATGGGCACTGTGAGAAAAATTAACTCTTATGAACTTTGTCAGTGATGATATAGCTGTTGCAGGCTCCCTCGATGATGAGTGTGTGTCTGTTCTTGGCGCCTCAGCGCTCATTTGTAGTGCCGATGTTGAAATTATGTGACTGCTCACTTGTGAGTTGTTGCAGGTAAGAACATGCAGCGTTAAGCTTGTCTGTAGTCAAACAAATTTTGGCATACAGGTCATGATTCTCTTTGCGTAAGCTGAGCATCTCTCGACTGAAGTCATCATAATGCTGGGTGATCGGTCGTAATTCCAACTCCAACTCCTGGCAGTCTTGGAGCATCTTTCAGCAGTTATCATGTGGACTGTTGGAGTGAGGTGGCTCCAGATCAATATCCATCAAAGGCAGTTGTGCATATGGCAGTTATGAGCTGGTGATGCCAGTGGCAGATTATCCACTGCTGTGGTGTAGGAGAGTTCCCCATCCCAAGTCGGGCAAAGATGGAAATGTTGGAGGAAATCTGGTGCCAGTAAAGATCCTCTGATGTTGGTGACTAAAACCTGCCATGGGAACATGTCCTTCACCCTGAGGTCCACAGTTCAAGAGTTTGTGCTGTAAATTGTTATGGAGAAACCATTTACAGCACAAAGTGGGACTGTCGATATAGACGGCACCATCAGTGATTCCTCATGGAGACTGGTGCTCACTTCTGACACTATGTCAGTTAGTATTGGTTGTTGTAGATCTAGCATGTAGAGTCTTGCACCACCATGCGTAACTGAGACGAAACTAGATTGTCCATATGTCTTGTTTGTAAGTGATTTGTGTTTGTGCCACTATCTGCAGCGCCTGTTGTGGACCATCTGTCTTGTTTGGGTGAAAACAATGTGCCGCACAGTTGCACACTTTGCTGCTGAAGCGTGCATGGAACCAGCATGGGTGCCTGCCCAATCAAGAAATGTTGTCACCCTTAGGCGTGATACTATCCATTGGCCTGAGGTCTCTGCTCTCACAGCAGTTGCATGTGACATCAACCATGACAGCGTCCATGCTTGCTTGGGGTGGATTGGCTGCCTGTGGCTTCATACTGCAGCGTGATCGCTGGTAGGGTTAGAGATGGTAATAGCTGTCCTAGAAATCCATGTATTGTCAGTGTTGTAAGATGCCTAGAAGCTCATCAGTCAAATTTAGTTTTCGTTCTGTCATTCTATCGTTGTGCAAAATGCACTCGATGATATCAAATCACATTGCCAGTTGTTCCGGGCAAAAGGATAGTACTTTCGGGTGGGTTCCAAGTTGAGTAAAAGTTCCACAGAAATTCTGGCATGGATGCAGTGGCATGGAAGGTCAGAGACCAACAGGGCATGAGAAAACATAAATTATAACTGTTGATTTGTAGCTCTAAACGAAACACGAGGAAAGTCATTCTCTTGCACTTGGATTCACCAGAACTGCATATGCATGATGGCTCCATTGTTGGTGCATAGGATATGAAACGAGGCGCGCTGAGCAATCTGTTGTAGGTGTTTATGTTCGTCTAAGGTCACCAAAATGGAGAGGAAACAGATAGGGATACTCGAAGCTGAATAATTCAGGCAGCAAGTGCAGATAATGTACACTTTATTTGCGAATACCACTGTACACGTGAGTGTGAATAGGCACACAGCTGTTGTTAAAAATTAACTGCCAGCCAAAGATATTGCTGTGGATGAGCTCTGTTCTGCTGGCCAAAGAGTTTGTTAAGATAATCGGTGGTTGAGTTGTCACAAGGAAATATGGGTCAAACCCAAACTGGCAAACATATTCAAAGAAATCTTAACAAGCACAACTCAAAAGTGAAGTTCATGGAAGAAGTCTCCCAGCACTTTGAAATCACGACACGTCTGAGACAAGGTGACTGACTATCACCACTACCACTCAATTGTTCTTGAAAAGATCGTGATTATTTGGAAATCAGAACTTGAAAATGAAGAAATAAGCCCCATCTGCTTAGGAAGAATTTTGGAAGGAATTAAAAACAATTGCTTGGCCTTTCCAGACGACCTCATGATACTCATGGAAAGCCCAGAGGAAATGACCACACTGATCAACCTACTAGAATGAATCACTATCAGAACAAGGCTGAGGATCTTGACAGGAAAGATCCAATTAATATCGATGACACACATGAACCAAAATTCCTAGAAGCAGAAATAGACCATATAACGACAGTAAAGAAATTCAAGTACTGGGATGAAAACATACAAGAAAACGGACTAGAAAAAGCTGTGATAGGCGAGCAGTTCTCAATAATGAGGGTAGACATTATGCACTAACTGAAAACTTTTACCACAAAAAGCGCATCTCCTGGAATGCCAAACTAAGACACTACAATACTGTGATCAAAACAAAATGACAGTAATTCAGTGAACGCCTCTCAATGAACTACAAACTAGGGAAGTGAGAGATCCTGGAAGGGAAAATCAAATAAAAAAATCATGGATGCAATCCAGACTGAGGCCAGCAGAAACTTCAGAGCAACACAAAAGTCTGCCAGAATATGAAGAGAATCTCAGTGGCCATTAGGAAAAGGAGAAAACAAATATTTAATTATTTCGGAAACTAGATCATCACAAAATGGATTAAAGAAGCTATGAAAAACCTTGAAAGATCCATCATACTAGAATGAGACATATTTTCAAGCAGAGTATAAAATTTGATATGGTTGCAACTCGAAAGAAGAACTTACTACAAGGATGGGAGAAAATGGAAGATCAAAAGTAACAGCCTAGTGACTGTGTGAAGGAGTAATGGAAACAGGGGAAACTCCAGGTAAAGAGGACAATTTGAAGTTGCGAAGACTTCTGGCATAAGAAGTCACCTCCATTCTGCCATCAGCCTTCTCAAAGAGGGCAGAGGAGCAGACAGACGTTCAGAGCACTGTCTTGTCCTTGGGGTGGGAAACTGCCCATAAAGACGCAAGAATCAGCAATGATCAACGACATGAGGATGCACAAGACAATGAAAACCCCTGCATTGAAAACACATAACGTGTATTCACAGGGCATATGGCCTGTAATTGAAGAAGTGTCATGATGCTCTCTCCATTGGCAAAAGATTCCAGAATAATCCCACATTTGGATCTCCAGGAGAGGACTGCCAAGAGGGAGGTCACCACGAGAAAAAGATTGAATAATTAATGAAAGGATAACGTTCTGCGAGTTGGGGCGTGGAATGTCAGAAGCTTGAATGTGGTAGGGAAGCTAGAAAATCTGAAATGGGAAATGCAAATGCTCAATCTAGATATGGTACAGGTCAGTGAACTGAAGTGGAAAGAGGACAAGGGTTTCTGATCAGATGAGTATAGGGTAATATCAACAGCGGCAGAAAACGGTATAATGGGATCAGAATTCGTTATGAATAGGAAGGTGGGGCAGCGAGTATGTTACTCTGAACAGTTCAGTGATAGGGTTGTTCTTCTCAGAACCGATAGCAAACCAACACTGACAATAATAGTTCAGGTATACATTCCCATGTCACAAGCTGAAGATGAAGAGATAGAGAACGTATATGAGGATATTGAAAAGGTAATACAGTAGTTAGAGGGAGGTGAAATTCTAATGGGGGACTGGAATGGAGTTGTAGGGGAAGGAGCAGAAGAAAAGGTTACAGAATAATATGGGCTTGGGACAAGGAATGAGAGAGGAGGAAGACTAATTGAGTTCTGTAATACATTTCGGCTAGTAATAGCGAATACTCTGTTCAGGAATCACAAGAGGAAAAGGCCAGGTGATAACAGGAAGATTTCATTTAGATTACATCATGGTCAGATAGAGATTCCGAAATCAGATACTGGATTGTAAGGCATACCCAGAAACAGATAGACTCAGATCACAATATAGTAGTGGTGAAGAGTAGGCAGAAGTTTAAGACATTAGTTAGGAAGAATCAATATGCAAAGAAGTGAGATATGGAAGTGGTAAGGAATGACGAGATACTCTTGAAGTTCTCTAAGGCTGTAGATACAGCAATAAGGAATAGCTCCGTAGGCAGTACAGTTAAAGAGGAATGGACTTCTCTAAAAAAGGCCTTCACAGAAGTTGCAAAGAAAAAAAATAGATACAAACAAGATAACTGCGAGGAAATCATGGGTAACAGAAGAAATACTTCAGATGATCGATGAAAGGAGAAAGTTCCAGGATACTCAGGAATACAGAAATAAAAATCGCTGAGGAATGAAATAAATAGGAAGTGCAGGGAAGCTAAGACGAAATGGCTGCATGAAAAATGTGAAGAAATCGAAAAAGAAAGGGTTGTCGGACATTAAAAGCAAGGGAATTCCGCTGTTAAATGTGGAGGAGAGAGCATATAGATGGAAAGAATACACTGAAAGCCTCTATGCAGAGGAAGATTTGTCTGATGTGATAGAAGAAGGAATAGGAGTCGATTTAGAAGAGACATGGGATTCAGCATTAGAATCAGAGTTTAAAAGAACTTTGGAGGACTTAAGATCAAATAAGGTAGAAGGGATACATAACATTCCATCATAATTTCTAAAATCATTGGGGGAAGTGGCAACAAAACGACTATTCTCGTTGGTGCATAGAATGTATGAGACTGGCGACATATCATCTGACTTTTCGAAAAATATCATCCACACAATTCCAAAGACTGCAAGAGCTGACAAGTGAGAGAATTATCGCACAATCAGCTTAACAGCTTATGCGTCCAAGTTGGTGACAAGAATAATGTAATGGAAAAGAAAATTGCGGTTGTGTTAGATGACGATCAGTTTGGCATTGGAAAGGGTAAAGGCATGAGAGAGGCAATTCTGACGCTATAGTTGATAACGGAAGCAATACTAAAAAAAAATCAAGCCACGTTCATAGGATTTGTTGACCTGGAAAAAGCGTTCGATGACGTAAAATGGTGCAAGATGTTCGAAATTCTGAGAAAAACAGAGGTAAACTATAGGGAGGGATGGGCTATATACAATGTGTACAAGAGCCACAAGGGAATAACAAGAGTGGACGACCAAGAACGAAGAGCTCAGATTAAAAAAGGTGTAAGGCAGGGATATAGTCTTTCACCTCTACTGTTCAATCTGTACATCAAAGAAGCAATGAGGGAAATAAAAGAAAGGTTCAGGAGTGTGCGACCGAACCGCCGAATCTTTCCATCAGTAAATGGGGTATGTTCTCAACTGACTCGGTTGTTTTAACCCCCTCCACTGACGGAATGACCCGCTTCCTAATTCCGTATGTATAAAGCCAATACGGACTTGTAGCTGTCACGCCTTTGCGCTTACTGCTACGTATTTAAACCGTAAATAGCTCAGTCCTAATGGTAAGAGGTAGTGGTGAATTCACGTTATTAAACTTCGAATACAGCGCAGCTGTCACAAGCTCAGCTCACTTTTACTCCACTCCTACCCTCGCCATTGCACCACATTAAGTAGGCGCTACATGGACCTTGCTAAATTCACTTGCGTATACATTTTTGACCGTTACTCGCCAGTATTTACCTAATGATTAGTACACTCCTAACCGGACTATTTCCGAAAGAGCTGTGATGATTGAACGGGTTCGATCCACGGCCTACAGTGCCAACACAGTTCACACGGTAACTCTGCCTACCTGACCCACTTAACTTGGTAGTGAGCTTATGTATCCAATCACCACTGCTAGCAGTAGTGGATAATCCTATCAGCACGACGAGAGCAGCAGACTTACCGTCGAATCCTCCTGAAAATACTTATAACTACGGTCGCCAGCTCTGAAGGAGCAAAAGAATAAATCAATTTTTTGGTTCGTTTCAAAGTGAAACGGCATGAGTTGAATTTAAACTTAATTCTGAATATTACTATTTCTGATCATTCTAGGTGATTCTACAAAGCAAATTTGTTGTTGTTGTTGTGGTCTTCAGTCCTGAGACTGGTTTGATGCAGCTCTCCATGCTACTCTATCCTGTGCAAGCTTTTTCATCTCCCAGTACCTACTGCAACCTACATCCTTCAGAATCTGCTTAGTGTATTCATCTCTTGGTCTCCCTCTACGATTTTTACCCTCCACACTGCCCTCCAATACTAAATTGGTGATCCCTTGATGCCTCAGAACATGTCCTACCAACCGATCCCTTCTTCTGGTCAAGTTGTGCCACAAACTTCTCTTCTCCCCAATCCTATTCAATACTTCCTCATTAGTTATGTGATCTACCCATCTAATCTTCAGCATTCTTCTGTAGCACCACATTTCGAAAGCTTCTATCCTCTTCTTGTCCAAACTATTTATCGTCCATGTTTCACTTCCATACATGGCTACACTCCATACAAATACTTTCAGAAATGACTTCCTGACACTTAAATCTATACTCGATGTTAACAAATTTCTCTTCTTCAGAAACGCTTTCCTTGCCATTGCCAGCCTACATTTTATATCCTCTCTACTTCGACCATCATCAGTTATTTTGCTCCCCAAATAGCAAAACTCCTTTCCTACTTTAAGTGCCTCATTTCCTAATCTGATTCCCTCAGCATCACCCGACTTGATTAGACTACATTCCATTATCCTTGTTTTGCTTTTGTTGATGTTCATCTTATATCCTCCTTTGAAGACACTGTCCATTCCATTCAACTGCTCTTCCAAGTCCTTTGCTGTCTCTGACAGAATTACAATGTCATCGGCGAACCTCAAAGTTTTTATTTCTTCTCCATGAATTTTAATACCTACTCCGAATTTTTCTTTTGTTTCCTTTACTGCTTGCTCAATATACAGACTGAACAACATCGGGGAGAGGCTACAACCCTGTCTTACTCCCTTCCCAACCACTGCTTCCCTTTCATGTCCCTCGACTCTTATAACTGCCATCTGGTTTCTGTACAAATTGTAAATAGCCTTTCGCTCCCTGTATTTTACCCCTGCCACCTTTAGAATTTGAAAGAGAGCACTCCAGTCAACATTGTCAAAAGCTTTCTCTAAGTCTACAAATGCTAGAAACGTAGGTTTGCCTTTCCTTAATCTTTCTTCTAAGATAAGTCGTAAGGTCAGTATTGCCTCACGTGTTCCAGTGTTTCTACGGAATCCAAACTGATCTTCCCCGAGATTGGCTTCTACTAGTTTTTCCATTCGTCTGTAAAGAATTCGTGTCAGTATTTTGCAGCTGTGACTTATTAAGCTGATAGTTCGGTAATTTTCACATCTGTCAACACCTGCTTTCTTTGGGATTGGAATTATTGTATTCTTCTTGAAGTCTGAGGGTATTTCGCCTGTTTCATACATCTTGCTCACCAGATGGTAGAGTTTTGTCAGGACTGGCTCTCCCACGGCCGTCAGTAGTTCCAATGGAATATTGTCTACTCCGGGGGCCTTGTTTCGACTCAGGTCTTTCAGTGCTCTGTCAAACTCTTCACGCAGTATCATATCTCCCATTTCATCTTCATCTACATCCTCTTCCATTTCCATAATATTGTCCTCAAGTACATCGCCCTTGTATAGACCCTCTATATACTCCTTCCACCTTTCTGCTTTCCCTTCTTTGCTTAGAACTGGGTTTCCATCTGAGCTCTTGATATTCATACAAGTCGTTCTCTTTTCTCCAAAGGTCTCTTTAATTTTCCTGTAGGCGGTATCTATCTTACCCCTAGTGAGATAGGCCTCTACATCCTTACATTTGTCCTCTAGCCATCCCTGCTTAGCCATTTTGCACTTCCTGTCGATCTCATTTTTCAGACGTTTGTATTCCTTTTTGCCTGTTTCACTTACTGCATTTTTATATTTTCTCCTTTCATCAACTAAATTCAATATTTCTTCTGTTACCCAAGGATTTCTACTAGCCCTAGTCTTTTTACCTACTTGATCCTCTGCTGCCTTCACTACTTCATCCCTCAAAGCTACCCATTCTTCTTCTACTGTATTTATTTCCCCCATTCCAGTCAATTGCTCCCTTATGCTCTCCCTGAATCTCTGTACAACTTCTGGTTCTTTTAGTTTATCCAGGTCCCATCTCCTTAAATTCCCACCTTTTTGCAGTTTCTTCAGTTTTAATCTACAGGTCATAACCAATAGATTGTGGTCAGAGTCCACATCTGCTCCTGGAAATGTCTTACAATTTAAAACCTGGTTCCTAAATCTCTGTCTTACCATTATATAATCTATCTGATACCTTTTAGTATCTCCAGGGTTCTTCCATGTATACAACCTTCTTTCATGATTCTTAAACCAAGTGTTAGTTATGATTATGTTGTGCTCTGTGCAAAATTCGACCAGGCGGCTTCCTCTTTCATTTCTGTCCCCCAATCCATATTCACCTACTACGTTTCCTTCTCTCCCTTTTCCTACACTCGAATTCCAGTCACCTATGACTATTAAATTTTCGTCTCCCTTCACAATCTGAATAATTTCTTTTATTTCATCGTACATTTCTTCAATTTCTTCGTCATCTGCAGAGCTAGTTGGCATATAAACTTGTACTACTGTAGTAGGCGTGGGCTTCGTATCTATCTTGGCCACAATAATGCGATCACTATGCTGTTTGTAGTAGCTTACCCGCATTCCTATTTTCCTATTCATTATTAAACCTACTCCTGCATTACCCCTATTTGATTTTGTGTTTATAACCCTGTAGTCACCTGACCAGAAGTCTTGTTCCTCCTGCCACCGAACTTCACTAATTCCCACTATATCTAACTTCAACCTATCCATTTCCCTTTTTAAATTTTCTAACCTACCTGCCCGATTAAGGGATCTGACATTCCACGCTCCGATCCGTAGAACGCCAGTTTTCTTTCTCCTGATAACGACATCCTCTTGAGTAGTCCCCGCCCGGATATCCGAATGGGGGACTATTTTACCTCCGGAATATTTTACCCAAGAGGACGCCATCATCATGTAATCATACAGTAAAGCTGCATGCCCTCGGGAAAAATTACGGCTGTAGTTTCCCCTTGCTTTCAGCCGTTCGCAGTACCAGCACAGCAAGGCCGTTTTGGTTATTGTTACAAGGCCAGATCAGTCAATCATCCAGACTGTTGCCCTTGCAACTACTGAAAAGGCTGCTGCCCCTCTTCAGGAACCACACGTTTGTCTGGCCTCTCAACAGATACCCCTCCGTTGTGGTTGCACCTACGGTACGGCTATCTGTATCGCTGAGGCACGCAAGCCTCCCCACCAACGGCAAGGTCCATGGTTCATGGGGGGAGACAAAGCAAATACTCTCTCAATATCTGTGAGTTGGCTTGGTAATTACTACCAAGACAATTTATGCAACTTGAGTTAACAAAATTCTATCCTTCAACTTATTTAATGATTTTGGATATTACTCTTTGGACAATTGATATAGAATTAGTTAAGTGACTTTACTTGAAAGGTTACTCAGAAAAATTTAAGTAACTATACATAGGCGACTCATTCTGGTGTGACCATTGCTCTTTTCAACATTCTTATACGCTAAAGTATTCTACAACCAAAAGAATTGTAAATGAAAGAGGCGATGGTGGCCTCAGTCTGATTTCACTATACTATGTTTGAGGTTACTACACTTTACAATGAACAACATGCGTCGTAATTTTACTCATTACTATATTCTGTCCTCTGCACTTGCATAAAAGAAAACTGGTGTTCTCCTTTTCCATGTATACAAAGTTCGACTTAACAATTGTAAGCAGTCTTGCCTTGGGTAGACGTGTCGGTGCTGGTGGTGAGATGCATGTGGCTAACGCAGCTCTTCACGCCTCATGCCCTTAATGGCGGCTGGAACTACGAGCTGTAGCACTCGTATAAGCTACTGCACGTCCGCCATAAAATCTGGGCGCAGGAACTCTTACAATCAGCCCCAGTGGCATAGAGACGGCTTCGACAACCATTCGTCGCGTTCTACTCCACAAACGGCGACGATATTCGCCTCTTCGCTGTTGCACAATCACTTTTGCGTGAGCACAGTTACGCACGTCCGGTCATGTCAACACTCCCCAGGCCATTCCATTGTTCAGTCCCTGTGTCTCCAGCTACCCCTAGCTACGCTCGTATCACCAAGAGTGGGGACGTTCCCCTACCACCTTTTCATCGAAATCATTTAGTATTTAAGAATATTTATATTTATTACCCTGGAGTTCATACCAGTCATAATAATTTACTACTAGCGCTTTATAACATTAAATCATACAGTAATAACTTATAATTACCAAGAAAAAGAATACATTTGACTCCGAGAGCTTAGTGCATTGTCTGACAGGTAGCGCTAATTCCCAGTTTCGCCAATAGATGGCATCAGGGTGCACTCCCTGACAGTCTCACACCAGCGCACCCGTTTCCGACGCGCGGGCTCCAAATTACTGTCAGCCCACCATCATTTAAGTTCCGTTACACATGCCCCACTTCTTATTGAAGTATCTAACAGTGATAATTCAATAAGAAGTCTCTCCTATAATGAACCTGAATTTTTCGTTAAGCTTTTTACCAAGGGTTTCCCTTTCTTACTGATACACCTCGATACTTATATTACATATTTAAAATTAAACACCAATTCTTTCTCTCTTTCCTGCTAAACATTACGTAAATGATTTACATATATTCTTTCCAATTTTATCACTTCTAAACACAGTACACTTTAAACATCTTTTTTTTTTTTTACAAATATTTTAAATACACTTCTTTTATCTCAGGCAAGTAAAACACACGTTATGCGTCTATTACTTTATTGCCCGTCCTTTTCACTTTACCTCCTCACTTTTCTACCTCTTCCACAACACTTATTTACACATCTATTAAGGCTTTCTTAGAAGCTCAGTCTTTCCCAGTCTGTTTAGTCTCTACTTAAACTAGAAGTTTCATTAGAATACTGCAACATATTTTAGTGAACATTTACCTTTCACATAGAACAAAAGAAACAAAACTATTTATATATTGGTTTACTTTAATATTTATTTATATATTTATTTTCAATCTGGTAGAATTCGTGGTTCATACCTTTTGAGATCCACTATGTTTCTTACTCCCAGGCGTTTGCCTGTTAATGGGTACTCTAAATAATAAGCATTCACATTGGGTATGGACACTATTTTAAATGGTCCATTATATATATATTTAAATTTGCTGATCTCGTTATTAATTTCACTTGACTTTTCATGTGTTTTTACAAGAACGAGATCACCTATTTTGAATTTAGGATTCCTTACTTTTTCGTCGTGACGACGAATTCTCGCCTCTGCTTGTTTTCTCATCTTGTCTTTTACTAAGTTCTTTTTACTATCATAATCTAATTCAACTCTATCTGGAAATTCTAGTAGGTCTTCTACTAGACTTTTACTTCTCGTCTTTTTCAGGATTTCTTCTGGAGTAAATCCAGTGCTCTCGTTTGTTAATGAATTCATAATTTCTTCGAATTCAGTCACATACATGCCCCACTTCTTGTGGTTACTATGGCAGTATGTCCTAAATAACCGACCTATGTCATGCATATATCTTTCTGCCGGATTGCTTGATGGGTGATAAGCTGAGATATGTACTACTTCTACCTGTTTCTCAGTTATCCCATCCTTCCACATTTTTGAGCAAAACTGAACACCATTATCTGATAGTATTCTCTTTGGCTTCCCTACTTTCACAAAATAATCACACACCATTTTATCATACACAGCTCTGGCGGTAGCTTTTCTCAAGGGATATAGCTTTATATACTTTGAGAAAAGTTCAACTGCTACAAATATGTACACAAAACCCCCCATGGTTTCGGTAATGGTCCAAAGATATCTACTGCTACTATTTCTAATACTTCATCAGGTTTTATTGATTGCATGGGCCCTTGATTAGTTGCATTTGTTACTTTCGCCTTTTGGCATAGATCACAAGATCTTATCCTCTGTGCTACCCTTCGTGCCATGTTGTTAAAGGTAATGCATTCATCTAACTTGTCGGTACACTTCCGTGCACCACAATGGCCATATGCCAAGCGAACACAATCTATCAGCACTTCAGTGTGTTGTTCCGGCCAACATACTCTCCACTTCCCTGGATTATTTAATCTTTGAAGATACAGTACACCTTTATGTATTTTATATGAAGCCCTTATGTTAGTTGCATCCGGATTGTCAAACTTGACCTTTACCGACTTGAGTGCATCATCATCACTTTGATATCTTCGCATATTCCGACATATTTCCCTAATTTTTTCTCTTCCTTCCGCTTTTTTGAAGTAATTCATCTCAAAAACATCTACCCTATTCTTTACACTTTCTAGTGTCTCACATCCTTCCGGTAATCTCCACAAAGCATCCGGTACTGCATGTTCTTTCCCTTTAACATACTTGATCTCTATATCAAATTGTTGTAAAAACAGCGCCCATCTGGTCAACCTGTTATGTAACAATCTGCAGTCCTTCAAAAATATTAAAGCTTTGTGGTCTGTATGGACCACAGTCTTATGTCCCCATAAGAAAAGTTGAAATTTCCTAAAACCCCATACTATAGCTAAAGCCTCCTTCTCTGAAACCGTATAGTTTCTTTCGTACTTAGACATGGTTCTACTCGCAAATGCTATTTGTATATGAGTTTTTTCCCCATCTATCATTACCTCCTGAAATATGGATACTCCCAATCCATAATCTGAACTATCTGTTGCCATGTTGAATGGTTCACACAGGTCAGGATGCCATAACTTTATGTTTTTAGCCAAATTATCTTTTAGCCGGTTGAATGCTGTTTCACATTCCTCAGTCCATATATACACACTGTTCTTCTTAAGTAGGTTGTTCAGATGTGGGCTATTGAACACCTGATCATCCACATACTTACGATAAAAGGAACAAAGTCCTATAAACGACTTTAGTTGTTTTTTATTCTTGGGAGCCGGACAATTTCTTATTGCTTTGACTTTATCGGGATCCTTTTCAATTCCCTCTGGTGTTACTATGTGACCTAAAAACTTTATTTCTTTCTTCACAAACTCGCATTTTTTAGGTTCAGGGTCATTCCTCCTTTAATTAAAGCTTTGAACACCCTGTCACATAACTCCGTGTGCTCTTCCCATGTCCTTGTAGCAATTAACAGATCATCTACATAAACCGTGATTAGCGAACTAAGTTCACTCCCTAAAATTTTGTCTAAAGCTCGAATGAACACTGAAACGGAAGTATTTATGCCAAATGGTACCACTGTGAAATGGTAACATTTGCCATTGAATAAAAATGCCGTGTACTTCCTAGACTCCTCACTTAATGGGATTTGCCAGTATCCTGCAGTTAGGTCTAAACTAGTCATGTACTTTACACCATTAAACTTCTGCAATAAATTATCTGTGTTCTCTGGACGATCCAACTCCCTCTTCACTACTTTATTCAGAGTACGAGCATCTATCACTATTCGTACACTTCCATCCTTCTTACCTACTATCACCAATGGGTTATTATATGGGCTAGAACTCCGTGCAATGACCCCACATGAAACCATTTTATCTATTTCTTTTTGAACTGCTTCTTTCTTAGACAAGGGTACATTATATGGTGGTTTAAAGAAAGGTTCATGCTCCTCTACCTCCATGCAGTACTCATAATTTATCACTCGTCCTGGTTTGTCCGAAAATACCTCCTGATTTTCTTTCAGAATTTGCCATAGACCCTCCCTTTGGGCATCAGATAGTCCTTCCATTTTATCCACTACATTTCGAAGGAGTGTCTCCTTATTTCCATCTTCAACTATCTGCCTCACCAGACACCAATCGAAATTTTGACCTATTCCTGAATCATGATCATCTCTAAATTCTACCCATCTCAGCTGGTTCTCTTCCATTACTCTAGGTGATTCAAATGGTATTTCTAATACTGCACTATCAACTTTACAAGCTATTATCCCTTTGTCACAATCTATAATTACTTTCTGTTTTATTAACCAGTCAATGCCTAAAATGATCTCGGCACTGAGCTCTGGAACTACTAAAATTGCATTCGAAAATTGCTTGTTTTTTATCTTAAATTCCATTATCACTTTATGTTTAACAGGTTTACTACATTTCCCTGTCGCCCCTATTACTTTAACACCTGTTACTGGCATCATGACTACTCCTCGTTGCTCTTTGATCATCTCAAAAAATGCGTGCGAAATAGCACTTATTTGAGCACCCGTATCCAACAATACATATAAATCGTACCCACATACATTAATGGGTAGGATTGTTTGCATCCTATTGTCCTCTTTCATATTTTCTTTATCTTCCCATAATAAATCCTTTTCCACCGCCAAGTCTTGCCATATTATTTTTCCGGTTTTTATACTGACCATTCCATCTGGAGGTTTCTTTCTCCTTTTCATCCTAAATTCTTTCACCACTTTTTCCAATAGTCCTTCGTCTAGGCTCTTTAATGCCATCTCGTTCTCATTCAAATCTGTCATGCCTGAAGATCGGAATCGGAAACTTCCTATACTTCTTTTTCTCCCTGGATGCTTTCTGATGATTCTGACGATAATTCCTCCTCCTTAGAACTATGACCTTCTTCGGATTCAAATAATTCTCGCAAATTATAATCCATTTCTCTACTTTCCCTTTGTTGGATAGTGCATTCGCCACTCTTACTTTCATTATTTTCCCCTACTAATGGGATTCCAGTCTCACTCAACTCATTTGCTTCAGTACTACAGGGATCACAACACTCTTTCTCTTGGTTAGATACACTTTCTCTAATTTCTTTAAAAGAATCTTCATCACAGTCATGTACTCTTGCTGTCACTAGGTACACATCATAATCGGTATGGCTCTCTAACACTGTCATATTCTGGTCCAAATTAATCACTTGAGTGGAAGATCTTTCTAATTGTGCTGGCTGGCTTTTGAGCTGATGTACATATTCTGCATACGAGGTAATTTCTGAATCGGCATGCGTCTCTGCACTATGCCCCTTTTTCTTATCCACCCTTCCCTCTTTAATTACTTCTCGATGCGATTCGTCGACTATTCGTACGAACCTTTTACCATAAGTCATATCACTCCTCCCTTGCCCCTGCCTCTCTGCACAGTTGCCATCCCTACCGACAAACAACGCCTTCTCTGACTCTTCCTTCATTAACTCGTCACTCTGACCTCGAATTGTACTTATTTCATTCACGTGAGCCTTCACATCCGACCGATATTCTTTTCCTACTTCATTTCCCTTAATAATTCCTCCCTGCTCTCTCCCCTCTGTTTGTATCCCTGCATTATACTTCGCAAAGTTTCGTTTATGTAACTGCTCTTCAGGCGAACGACGCACTATCCTACTATAGTACTGAATACTCCGATCTTCCCTATATTTGGACCATTTCTTTCTTTCCGCGCGCGTTAGGCCCTTGACCTGCGCGGTATTTAGTTTTCCTGATTTTGATAATGCATCCCGTTTCCCTGATAGTGTCCTCTCCCTCGCTGAGAGTTACCTCCTCGACCTCTTCCTCTCATCATGTTAATTTGCGGTTCATTCCTGCCACCTTTTACTATTCCATTCTGATTTCTGAAACCTCGAAACTCTCTAGTTTCACTCCACCTATCTTCATTCTCGATTTTTTCTAAAAATTCATCGAATGTTCGATGAGTGCCTCCTACATAACGCTTTGAATCGTCAGGTAGCTTTTTCCACAACTCCCACACTATCTCCGATTCTGATCTACGATCTTTAAGATACTCCAAACGCTTGAACCATCCTTCACAGTATTCTTTCATGAGCCCACGCCCATGTTCTGGCATTCTGGCGACAACGAATTCTCTCCACAACCTATCTCTCTGTTGTGTGCTCCAGAATTCCTCAAGGAACTTTTCTTTGAAATCTGCAAACTTCAAATTGTCGATATCCAAATTCAGTCCCCAACGTTTAGCATGACCTGCTAAAGCGTCTATTACTAAATTAATTTTTTCTTTATCTGACATGTCTGTTGGTAAGACACGTTCACAATTTTTTATAAAATCCATTGGATGCCATCCACCTTGTTTCTTTTGAGGATCGTATTTTTCCTCCCTACTCAGTATTTCCGATTTTTGAATTACCAATGGGATACCACTACAGTTAAGAAACGTCTGATTCTGAACTTGCTGACTTAACAATTTTATCTCATTACGCAGTGTATTTTCCTGCTCCTGCACACATGCATCAAAACTCAACATGGTATTGCGCAGTGTTTCAATATCAGCTGCCGTTTCTTTAACAATCTCTTTCTTTACAACTGGTACTATCACCTGTAATTTACTTTCAATTATCGGTTCTAATTTTTCACTAACCAAAGGTTCCACTGATTTCTCTATTCTCTGAATTTCGGTATAAAATCTTTTCTCTATTTCTGTGACTTTTCTCTGAACATTTGTTATTTCAGCCCTAATGCTATTTACTGATTTGTTTACCTCTGTGATACGCTGGCTTTGCGTATTCAAAATATCTAAATTGGCTTTTATTTTACCAGATAGTTTTTCATCCAATTGGGATATATGACTAGCCATTTCTGCTTGCAAACTAGCATTCCCTTCTCGAATTTGTGCCATCATCCTATTTAACAAACTTGTTAATTCCATATCCTCTCCCTTGTGACTTGCATCCACAGATACATTGGGTTCACTTTTCACTACCTTTGGTTTCACTTCCCGTTCCTCCTGTCTTGTGGGTGTGGATTCATCTATAAGATTTTCCAACCCTACAACAGTATCTATGGTCCCTAATTCTGGGTCTGACCTTGTAATGTTTTCGTCTTGCTTGTTACTATTCGACTCCATCTTATGCTGCTGTATTTCGTGCCTAATAGAAATGTTTATTAAACCAAGTATTACTTGTTTAACTCCTACTATTGGACTTTCTTTTGCTGCTTTGCAGGTTGTCGTCTTGAACTTACCAATTGTGGTATATTTGTCTACAACAGAATTTTAAATTTAAAATTTTCTTGAAACTACAAGTTTATATAAAACACTTTTATTGCAGCCATTATTCTACGAACTTGGTAAGTCCTGTCACGGTCGCCACATGCGACCGAACCGCCGAATCTTTCCATCAGTAAATGGGGTATGTTCTCAACTGACTCGTTTGTTTTAACCCCCTCCACTGACGGAATGACCCGCTTCCTAATTCCGTATGTATAAAGCCAATACGGACTTGTAGCTGTCACGCCTTTGCGCTTACTGCTACGTATTTAAACCGTAAATAGCTCAATCCTAATGGTAAGAGGTAGTAGTGAATTCACGTTATTAATCTTCGAATACAGTGCAGCTGCCACAATCTCAGCTCACTTTTACTCCACTCCTACCCTCGCCATTGCACCACATTAAGTAGGCGCTACATGGACCTTGCTAAATTCACTTGCGTATACATTTTTGACCGTTACTCGCCAGTATTTACCTAATGATTAGTACACTCCTAACCGGACTATTTCCAAAAGAGCTGTGATGATTGAACGGGTTCGATCCACGGCCTACAGTGCCCTACAGTTCACATGGTAACTCTGCCTACCTGACCCACTTAACTTGGTAGTGAGCTTATGTATCCAATCACCACTGCTAGCAGTAGTGGATAATCCTATCAGCACGACGAGAGCAGCAGACTTACCGTCGAATCCTTCTGAAAATACTTATAACTACGGTCGCCAGCTCTGAAGGAGCAAAAGATTAAATCAATTTTTTGGTTCGTTTCAAAGTGAAACGGCTTGAGTTGAATTTAAACTTAATTCTGAATATTACTATTTCTGATCATTCTAGGTGATTCTACAAAGCAAATACTCTCTCAATTTCTGTGAGTTGGCTTGGTAATTACTACCAAGACAATTTATGCAACTTGAGTTAACAAAATTCTATCCTTCAACTTATTTAATGATTTTGGATATTACTCTTTGGACAATTGATATAGAATTAGTTAAGTGACTTTACTTGAAAGGTTACTCAGAAAAATTTAAGTAACTATAAATAGGCGACTCATTCTGGTGTGACCATTGCTCTTTTCAACATTCTTATACGCTAAAGTATTCTACAACCAAAAGAATTGTAAATGAAAGAGGCGATGGTGGCCTCAGTCTGATTTCACTATACTATGTTTGAGGTTACTATACTTTACAATGAACAACATGCATCGTAATTTTACTCATTACTATATTCTGTCCTCTGCACTTGCATAAAAGAAAACTGGTATTCTCCTTTTCCATGTATACAAAGTTCGACTTAACAATTGTAAGCAGTCTTGCCTTGGGTAGACGTGTCGGTGCTGGTGGTGAGATGCATGTGGCTAACGCAGCTCTTCACGCCTCATGCCCTTAATGGCGGCTGGAACTACGAGCTGTAGCACTCGTATAAGCTACTGCACGTCCGCCATAAAATCTGGGCGCAGGAACTCTTACAATCAGCCCCAGTGGCATAGAGACGGCTTCGACAACCATTCGTCGCGTTCTACTCCACAAACGGCGACGATATTCGCCTCTTCGCTGTTGCACAATCACTTTTGCGTGAGCACAGTTACGCACGTCCGGTCATGTCAACACTCCCCAGGCCATTCCATTGTTCAGTCCCTGTGTCTCCAGCTACCCCTAGCTACGCTCGTATCACCAAGAGTGGGGACGTTCCCCTACCACCTTTTCACCGAAATCATTTAGTATTTAAGAATATTTATATTTATTACCCTGGAGTTCATACCAGTCATAATAATTTACTACTAGCGCTTTATAACATTAAATCATACAGTAATAACTTATAATTACCAAGAAAAAGAATACATTTGACTCCGAGAGCTTAGTGCATTGTCTGACAGGTAGCGCTAATTCCCAGTTTCGCCAATAGATGGCATCAGGGTGCACTCCCTGGCAGTCTCACACCAGTGCACCTGTTTCCGATGCGTGGGCTCCAAATTACTGTCAGCCCACCATCATTTCAGTTCCGTTACAAGTGGAATTAAAATTCAAGGTGAAAGGGTATCAATGATACGATTCGCTGATGACATTGCTGTCCTGAGTGAAAGTGAAGAAGAATTACATGATCTGCAAAATGAAATGAACGATCTAATGAGTACATAATATGGATTGAGAGTAAATCGAAGAAAGACGAGAGTAATGAGAAGTAGCAGAAATGAGAACAGCGAGAAACTTAACATCATCGTTGATAGTCACAAAGCAGATGAAGTTAGGAATTCTGCTACCTAGGTAGTAAAATAACCAATGACGGGTGAAGCAACTAAGATATCAAAAGCAGTCTAGCAACGGCATTCCGGGCCAAGAGAAGTCTACTAGTATCAAACATAGGCCATAATTTGAAGAAGAAATTTCTGGGTATGTACGTATGGAGTACAGCATTGTATGCTAGTGAAACATGGACAGTGGGAAAACCAGAATAGAAGAGAATCGAAGTATTTGAGATGTGCTACAGATGGATATTCAAAATTGGGTGGACTGATAAGGTACGGAATGAGGAGGTATTGCGCAGAATCGGTGAGGAAAGGAATATGTGGAAAACATTGATAAAGAAAAGGGACAGGATGAGAGGACATCTATTAAGACATCAGGGAATGACTTCCATGGTAATTTAGGGAAATGTAGTGGGCAAAAATTGTAGAGGAAGACAGAGATTGGAATACATACAGCAAATAATTGAGGACGCAGGTTGCAAGTGTTACTCTGAGATGAAGAGGTTGGCACAGGAGAGGAATTCGTGGCAGGCTGCATCAAACCAGTCTGACAACTGATGACCCGAAAAAAGGCAGCAGAGATAGGCAAAAATGTTTTTTTAGCCCCTGACACGCAGGCTGCCCTGCATTGCCAGATGAGGTAGTTGTGTGTGTTGTCCTGCAGTGGCAGCCTGTATGGCAGGGACAAGAAACAGTTTTGAATCTCCTGATGTATGGTCTGCCCTGAACGACAGGCTTTTTGTGGAGGGTGATGTCGACTTGCTTCATTGAACTGTTGTGCAGGGGCTGCAAATGCGGATGATCACAGTTGGGGACATGGTTGAGATGGACTGTGAAGGGAGTGGACAGATCGAGAAGGGAAGGATGAGAAGGACAGGGGGAGAAGGAGCATGAGGGGATGGACAGAAAGTGTGGGCAGAGAGAAAGTGGGTGAGGAGGAGATAGATAGACAGTGGGGCAAGGAGGAGGTGGACTGAAAGAGGGGAGGAAAGAATAGATGGGCTGAGAGGAGGGGGAGAAGAAAACTGGCAGGGAGGAGGTGAGGACGAGGTGGGCAGAGAACAGGATGAGAAGGAGAATGGTACATAGTGTGTGAGGAGTTGATGGACAGAGAGGAAGGAAGGAGGCAATGGACAAAGAAGGGAGGAAAAGATATATGCATTATATGTGACATTACATAGGCATTAATGTAGGTGCATTATATATGGCACACATATACATATTGTAATATGTAGGCTAAATATTTTACTATATTAAGTTGTCTTGTGCTATATTACAAGTACATAATCTGTACACAATATAATTAAATGAGATCAAATAAAAATCAATCAATCAGTTCAGCAACAATAATGTACAGTAGTGAGGTATGGGCTTGTAATGCGAAAATTATTCTAAACTGTTGCTTCCCAATGAACAACAGACAAATAAATATTGGTAATTACTGGGACTATTAAATATGCGAAATCAAACATAGAATCAAGGAATCAAGCTAGAGTGGAAGGCGTAATTGCAACTGCAGTGCAAATGAAATGTAGATGGATAAGATGGAATTCAGAAGTTTTGCAATAGATTCCAACAGATAAGAAAAATATGGACTGAGAACCTAATGGGAGATGTGTAGATGACATCACATAGTATGCAAGTGTAATGTGGGTGCATTTGGCTGACTAATACCAAGAAAGTCTTAGAGGAAGCTTTTACCCAACAGGAGATAAAAAATGGCGGATGATAACGACTATCCATGGACTGCAAACTGTTTCTAAGTAGGAAGAGTCTGATTACTTATGATCTCCACTTTGTAAGATGTCATTCGCCTTGATGAGCAATAAATCCACATCCTTTGGTGCAGATGCACTTTTACATTCGACCTCCATTGCGAATCTAAACTTAGTGAGCACAGAGGATGATGATGTTTGGTTTGTGGGGCGCTCAACTGCCAGTACAAATTCCCAACCTTTGCTCAGTCCAAACTCGCCACTTCAATGAATGATGATGAACTGATGAGGACAACACAAACACGCAGTCAACTCAGGGCAGTTGAAAATTCTTGACCCCGCCGGGAATCGAACCCGGGACCCCGTGCTCGGGAAGCGAGAACACGAGTGCGAGCACAGAGGATATGGACGGGAACTGCAGATAGGTGGCGCTAAGTGGCAAAGTGAGTCAGCCGGGGAGCATGCCGGGATACTTGGCGCATTTGCGATAAACACAGTGATTAAAGCAACTGACTATTAAACAAGAAATCCCCCTTTCGAGTCCCGGTCCAATACAAATTTTCACTCATCGCCACAGATTTCACACAAAGTTCGGATGCAGTTGATATCATTAGTTCCTTCCCCTTCCTTTCCTTCCTCCCCCTTCAATTTACATACTTGTTTTAACTGCATAAAACTAATGTTTATCTTTAAATGAAGTTGGTTAAAAGCAAGTATTAAATGTTTGCACCACGTCTAAGTGCAGCAGAGCTGTATTAAGGGATAAATTATGTTCTGCAGGTGTAACAGGGTGTAGGGGGCAAGGGATGTGTGGTACAAGCGTGGTAGAAGATAGTTGACCAGATTGTGGTCATGCACTTCCCTCCTGCATAGGTCTGCAAACCAAAGAGCAAGCAGGTGATCCCCAGTCTGTCTACCCCACTACATCAAGAATAGCAACTACAGGCTGTTTCACAAATCTACACCTCGCCCCCTCAGTGCGCATTCGGAATCACTTGTGATGTAGTGCCCAGACACAAAGTGCATTAACACTGCATTGAATGCAGATACGAGATACTACTAATACTACTCAAATAATACACATGGACAGAATCTACATAGATCTCTGCACACTGTTCTACAGTGCTAGAGAGGAAATTTATTCTTAATCATCCTGTATGGTAGCTGTAGTGTTCTTCTGAGTAAGGCAACTTCCACCACCACAAGCACTACTCACTTCTCAGTTTACAGATAGACTATGCCTCTCCAACATTTCTTAAACCATTATCTTAGCTGAGTAGGCAAAATAACTGCACTGAGCTTGTGTTTGTATACACTGATGAGTCAAAACATTATGAGCATCTGCTTGATAGCTTTCCTGTCCGTCTTTGGAAGGAAATACATAACTGATTCTGCGTTTCAGAGATGCGACAGTTTGGTGGTAGGTTAGTGGAGGTCTGTAGCAATAGATGTCTAAGCAAAAGTCATGTAATTCGCATAAATAACGGGCCGCTGATTTGCGTACGCCGTGATGGGGCCCGACATCGACCCATATGGGTTCCATAGGATTTACATCAGGCGAATTTGATCGCCGAGACATCAACATGAGTTCACTGCAATGCTCCTCGAACCACTATAGCACAGTTCAGGCTCCGAGACACGGACAACTACAATGCTCAAAGATGACATCGCCTTCGGGGAAGATTCAAGTATGAAGGAATGGAGGTGGTCCGCAGCTGCCAACGTCAAATGTAAGCGCAGGAGAATGTCTCCCATAGCATAATACTGCTCCCACTAGCCTGTGTCTGTGGCGTGCTGCACGTTTCGAGGTGCCAGTCACCTCGATGACGGCGTTTGTGGAGACGACCATCGATCTAATTTAGTAAAAAAAACTGAAGAGCCGACACCTTTCCATCGATCGACGATCTAATGCCGATGGTCCCATCTACATTTACATTACACTCTGCAAGCCACCCAATGGTGTGTGGCGGAGGGTATTTTCGGTACCACTATCTGATCCCTCCAACCCTGTTCCACTCGCGAATAGTGCGTGGGAAGAATGATTGTCGATAAGCCTCTGTATTTTCTCCTCTTGGTCAATACGCGAGATGTATGTGGGGGGAAGTAACATGCTGTCCGACTCCTTCTGAAAATTGCTGTCCTGAAATTTCAGTAGTAAATCTCTCCGTGATGCGCAACGCCTCTCTCGTAACGTCTGCCAGTGGAGTTTGTTTTACCGTCTCCGTAACGCTCTCTCGCCAGCTAAACGATCCCCTGACGAGACGCTCTGCTCTTCTCTATCTCACCTATCAGTTCTACCTGATAGGATCCCAGATAAATGAACAATACTGAAGAATCGGGCGAGAAAGCACCTTATAAGCCACTTCTTTCGTGGATGAGTTACATTTCCTAAAAATTCTTCTGATTAAATCTGGTATCTGTTTTTCCCACTATCTGTTTTATATCGTCATTCCACTTAAGGTCGCTCTGAATAGTTAGGCCTAGATATTTTACGGCAGACCCTGTCTCTGGCTGTTTGTCATCAATAGTGTAGCTGTACAGTAGTGAATTTCTTTTTCTGTGTATGCGCAATATGTTACTTTTATTTACGTTCAGGGTCAACTGCAAGAGCCTGCACCATTCATTGACTCTCTGCAGGTCGTTCTGCAAATTCGTACTATTTTCTAGCGTTGCTACTTTGGTATAAACAACTGTATCATCTGCGAATAGCCTTAAAGAGCATCCGACGCTTTCTACTAGATCATTTGTATGTATTGTAAACAGCAACGGTCCTATCACACTTCCCCGTGGTACTCCGGATATTACCTTTACATCTGTCGATTTAATTCCGTTAAGAGCGACGTACTGAGCTCTATCTACAAGAAAGTCTTGAATCCAATCGCAGGTCTACTCCGATACCCCGTAAGCTCGTATTTTTTTTTCATTAAAGGCAGTGCGGGAGGGTGTCAAGTGCCTTACTGAAATCAAGGAACACGGCATCAACCTGAGCCCCGTTGTCCACTGCGCTGTAGATCTCATGGAGGAACAGAGCGAGCTGAGTTTCGCAGTATCTCTATTTGAGGAATCCATGTTGATTTTTATAGAGGCGATGTTCATTTTCCAAAAACGTCATAATTCTTGAACATAAACCATGTTCCATAATCCTAGAATAGATTGACGTCAACGATATAGGTCTATAATTGTGTGGATCAGTCTGACGGCCTTTCTTAAAAACGGGAATGACCTGCGCTTTTCTCCAGTCGTTAGGTACCTTTCGTTGCTCAAGCGATCTACGATAAATTACTGCTAGAAGGGGAGCAAATTCTTTCGCGTAATCTTTATAGAATCTTATAGGTATTTCATCTGGTCCTGAAACCTTTCCGCTACTGAGCGATTGAAGCTGCTTTAAAATTCCGCGATCGGTTATCTCAATATCTGCCTTTTCGATATTCGTACGACGATAGAAACGAGGGACAGTGTTAACGATATTCTGCGGTGAAACAACTTCGGAAGGCCGAATTCATTATTTCGGGCTTCTCTCAGTTATCTTCCGTTTCGGTGCCGGTGTGGTCGCTGAGATTTTACATACGACCAAAGTCCCTTAGGGTTTTTACTTTCAAAATCACTGAACGCTTCTGTCATTGCTCTCCTTACGCTCATTTTCGCTTCGTTCAGCTTTTGTTTGTCAGCCAGGTTTTTAATTCTCTTGAATCTGAGATGAAGGGCTCTTTGTTTACGTGGCGCTTTTCTAACACGGATGTTAAACTGTGATGGACCTTTACCATCCCTTGAAACCTTGCTCATAACATACTTGTCTTTGAATTTTTTCCATTTGTTCTCCACATCTTCGTCCTCATCACCGAATATTTATTGCTGACTGCTGAGTATTCTGAAATTTGTATCCTGTCACCCTAGCTGAGCAAATATATCTTCCTACCTTTCTTAACATTCCTTGTAGGACCCGTCGTCATAGATGTTGTCACAGCCTTATGATCACTGGTACCTTCTTCTACGTTAACTGATTCGATAAATTCTGGCCTATTTGTTGCCAGGAGGTTTAAGACGTTACCCTCCCGAGTTTGTTCTCTAACAATCTGCTCAAAGTAATTTTCGCTCAAGACATCCAGAACAATGCCACAAGATTCCCTGTCTCTGGCACCAGTTTTGATGGCATAACACTCCCAGTCTATTTCTGGCAAGTTGAAGTCACCCCTTATTACAACGGCATAATCAGAAAAATTACTAATGATACTCAGCAAGTTCTATCTGAAGCGCTCTACAACTCCAGATACTGATTCAGTTGGTCTATAAAAGCATTCGATCACCATTTTTGACCGTTCTTTGATACTCAACGTCTCCCAGATTAATTCACATTCGGAATCCGTGATAACCTCGCTAGATTTAATCGAATTTTTAACTGCAATAAACACCCCGCCACCATTGGCGACTAACCTATCCTTACGAAAAGGGTTCCAATCTGAACTTAGGATTTCGTTGTCATTGATTACAGCTTTTTGTTCCCAATACTATCTGTGCATTATAACCTTCAGTAAGCGATTCTAATTCTGGGACCTTTCCTTGGATGCTCCTGCAGTTTACTAAAATAATATTAATCTTTTCTATCTCTGATCTGCGAGGACCAAGATTCTCTGAGGTCGCTGTGGCTGATTTAATGGGCTAATCGTCTTTGATCCCAAGGGAAGGGTCCTCTAACCTAAAAAAGCCCCATGTGCATGCCACACGTACTCCGTTACCCTAGCAGCCGTTTCCTGTGTGCAGAGCATGCCTGACCTATTAAGGGGAACCCTACAATTCTGCACCCGACTGCGGAGGTCGAGAAATTCGCATCCGATACCATCGCAGAGTCGTGTAAGCCTCTGGTTTAGACCTCCCACTCTACTCCAAACATGAGGACCGCGATGCTACAAATAGACAGCTTAGCTGTACCCCACGTGCGTTGCTAGTTGCCTTCACCAAATCAGCCAGCGGCCGAAAGGAGCCGAGAATGGCCTCAGAAACCAAGCGGCAGGCGTTATTTGTGCCCATATGTGCCATTACATGTAGCCAGTTGTATCCAGTATACTCTACAGCCGCCATCAGGGCCTCCTCCACATTATGAATGAGACCTCCTTCAAACATACTGAATGCACACTGGAATTCTTTCCCACCTTGCCTGATGTCTCCATGAGGGGCTCCATCATTCACCTAACATTGCAGCTCCCAATGACTAGCATACCCATCTTCTGCACTTGTCCGGACGGGGCACGAAAATCGACCTCTGGCCCAACACGAGAGGCATACCGTATTGGCTCGGAGTTATAATCAGCACTGGGTAGCACCTCGTACCTGTTGCTAAGACAGGGAGCCAGCTACACAGCCTGCTCCCTCTTTTGCCTTCTGCCCAGTGACACGCTAACCCACCACTGTCTGCCACTCACTCTGGAGTGAGGACAGACCGATCAGGTGTTGCATATCAGAAGCTGCAGCATCGTCCGGATCACCATGGGATTCCAGTGGCACCAAAGGTGTCGCAGATCTCGTAACTGGCGCCCCAACGTCACCGCAACTTTGAGCATTTGCTAGGGGGTTGTTGACAGTAGCCAACGCAGCTTCCAGCTGTTTACAGACAGCAACCAGCTCTCCTTGTATCCGCTCACAACAAGCAAACTCCCTAACCATATCATATTGTGTATAAAATAGATATGAGGTTTCTAATGGCGCTACTGAGTTTGAAATGGAAATGGAACTGAGTGTTTGGCGTCATTGGCCGGAAGGCCCCTTGCAGGGCAAGTCCGGCTGCCTTGGTGCAGGTCCTATTACATTCGACGCCACATTGGGCGACCTGCGCGCTGGATGGGGATGAAATGATGGTGAAGACAACACCCAGTCCCTGAGAGGAGAAAATCTCCGACCCAGCTGGGAATCGAACCCGAGCCCATAGGACGGCAATCCGTCTTGCTGACTACTCAGCTATTGGGGCGGACAGTTTGAAAATATATCAAAGAAGAATAAAGTAACTCTAAAAGTTGCTGTGCAGATTTCTCGCTATACTCTGAGACCGCAAGTTATTAAACAGAAATAAATTTCTTTACTAAAGTTGATGTGTTTACAGAAATCTGTTATTAAAAATCCTGTTTACCAATAATTTATTGCACGAAATAAATATTCAAACCAGACTGCACTGATCTAAACTGTGTGCTGTCTACTAGCACAAAATTAAAACCTAGTGGCGTGTCGGAGTTTCGTCCCATGTACACTGCAGTCGTAACTTGACGACGTAGATGGGTCAAAATAGGAACATGTATGGGTGGTCTGCTGCGGTGCTCCATGTTCAACAATGTACAATGAATGGTGTGCTCCAAAACATTTGTGAATGCACCAGCATTGTGCTCTTTTTGCAAAGATGATACAGATCACCATCTATCGTACTTTCCTAATTTACAGAGCAGACAAACCTCCGAACCCCACAATCTGAGAAGAATCGTAGTCGTCCAACCATTTAGCGCCTAGTGGTATTTTCACTGTCCTTCTGTCTCTTTCCAGTGACGCTCTCGACAGCAGCACATGAACATGCGACCACCTTCGCCGATTTCGAGATACTCGTTCACAGGATCTGCATAATAATGAGCTGCCCTTTGTCGAAGTCCCTTATCTCAATGTATTTCACCATTTTCAACCCATATTATCACTAGAGTGATCCCTCATCTGTGTCTGCTCCTCTTACATGGTTTTGTTACCATATCACATGTCCGCAATGCCAGCACGCAACATCCAACGTGGCGGTGGGCAGTGGTCATAATGTGTCTTATCAATGTGGTAGAACTAGTTCCGTATATTAAGTGAGTATTCTCACTTATTTGCAGTTGCTAAAGGAGATATTATATAAAAAACATCTGGAACAGTCAACTGCCTACCAAACTGAGGAGCCTCTCTGACTGTCTACCACACTGAAGAGCCTGCCCGAAGTGTAACATGCTGTCAGCATACATTCCACCATGGCGATTTCATTGTTTCCACTATCACTTTCTGGAATACTCTACACAGCATGACTGGTATCAAATGCATCACCCCAGCCCTCCCAACATCTGAAGAGACCCAGAGGCTTAAATTGGCTCCCTCTGCAACAGAAGGTGGTCACCTAGATGTTATAAAACTTCACATATTTTAGCATGAGTCAATCAATGCATTACAGGAGGTTATTGTTCTAAACTTGAATGTGGTCAGTCCTATTCCATGAGACATATTCACACCCATCTTGAAAGATACAATGTGGTTGTATGGCAGCTGGCTCCATTCAGTGCAGCCTACTCTTACAAGTGCCAGCGGTTCATTTTCCCACATCACACACTGAAAGCTTTTGATAAAGGCTGTCAGGTAGAAGCAGTATTTCTTGATTTCTTAAAAAAAACACTTACTGTCAAAAGTTCGATCATATGGGATGTTAAGCGAAATTTGCGACTGGAATGGCTCTGAGCACTATGGGACTTAACATCTTAGGTCATCAGTTCCCTAGAACTTAGAACTACTTAAACCTAACTAACCTAAGGACATCACACACATCCATACCCGAGGCAGGATTCGAACCTGTGACCATAGAAGTCTCGCGGTTCCGGACTGCAGCGCCTAGAACCGCACAACCACTGCGGCCGGCTTGCGACTGGAATGAGGACTTTATGTTAGAGAGTATGCACCATATTGTCTAGGATGGAGAGTCATCGTCTCAAATGTAGAGGAGTATTGGGGTAAAGCAATATGGCCCCACTCTACAATGTTGCCAGATGTATCCAAGATGGCGCCGATGACCTCATTCAAGATGGCGGATTTTGGCGGGATGTTTAAATTTTCGCACGCTCCCCCCCCCCCCCAGCCTAGAAGAATGGCGGGAAGTTCAAATTCCAGCAGGATAATGCATCACACCCTGGATATCTCTATTAAGCAAAGAAAACCACAGGAAGATAGGTCACTTGGGCTACCTCCACTAACCTAAGTCACTCGACAACCACTTCCTCCTATGAACTGGCGCTAAGTTTGAATTTTGACAGTAAACAAAGGTCACCTGGGCTTTCACTGCTAATCTAAGAAAATGGCGCGAATGAAAGGACACTTGTACAAACCTCATCACCTGACCGCCACCTCCTCCTAAGGATTCCTGGGAAATGGACTTGGAGGTAAGTCTTTATTTAAACAATTTCATGCAGGTGTGTTCGCCACGAGGCCTGGACTCCAACTAACTTAGTACACATCGCCACCACCAGAGGGCGCCCTCATCTGTGACGGAACGCAAGATGGCGGCATCCAGTGCATTCACCACGAGATCTGGACTCCAGGTGACTTAGTACATATTGCCACCACCAGAGGGCGCTACCGTGACGTCAGATGATGACAGAAGTACCATAATCCAAGATGGCAGCATACATTTTGTTCGCCACGTGACCTAGTACATATCGCCACTGCCAGAGTGTGCTACTGTGACGTCAGGTGGTGACGCAAGTACTTTAATCCAAGATGGCGGCATACATTTTGTTCGCCATGTGCTCTAGTACATATTGCCACCACTAGAGGGCACTACCATGACGTCAGGTGATGACGCAAGTACCATTATCCAAGATGGAGGCAAACAGTGTATTCACCACATGGTCTGGACCTAGTACCCAGCACCAGCACTAGAGGACGCTGTCCTGACATCAGCTGATGACATTCTGGAGTGTGGGAAATGGCGGGAACCAATAGGAACCCCTAATCCAGTCACAAGTTCGATGTCAGCCAGTAGGTTGGAAGTATCTCGTGACGTCATTGTAGGAGATATAGGTGAGGCTCAGCAGCTCCGGGGCCTCAGTCTTGTTCAGTCAGTCAGCAGCAGCAGAAGAAGAAGAAGAAGAACCATGAAGCGTCAACAGCAATTGCTCTCCAGCACAGTCATACAGAACAGGATTAAATGGAAAATGAAGTATCCCATATCACATTATTCTCTCTGGTTACCCTTATTACTATTATTATTATTCAAAATTTTCACGTCTTGGTCCATATCTAATGCTACCTCGTCTTTGTTCAACAAGGTCAAGCATGCCTAGCTCTGCTGACACGTCCAGACCTGTAGCAACTTCGCCTGCCATCTCGTTGAGACCTACAGCAACAGCCTCCAGTGCGTCTGGACCAGTAACAACCACATGGGATCCGGTAGCGCACATAGCCCACTTATTGGATCAGGACAAAGAGTTGCTGCTGTCCATCCCACTCATTGATTTATGTGATGAGGACACACGATCTGCCCCTGGCACATCGAATGCTGTCGCTGGTGGTGTTAAACAACAAGATGGTGGTCAGTACTGGTCGCCAACATATGACCCATCCCAGCATAACATCCCTGTGGTAGCGCACCCACAGAGTGCAGATACTGTGAATAAGAAGAAGGTGTCGAGTGCACCTACACTTTTTATCTTCATGTACAATTTAACTACCAGGGGATCGAAACGTGTGAACATTGCTACAGAAGCGCATCATGTATGGGATTTGCATGTCAGAATGGAGATTGAAAATGCATCCAAATGTGTTAAAGTACCAATTTCCCAGTTCGACTGGGATTTAATATGCGGTGCAGAGCGCTACATAAATCAGCAGACGACTACCGAATATTATCCAACTCATTCTTCCCCAGACATTCACCTTACTGGTGTGACACTTTCTATTACAACAGTGTATAATGACTGTGCATTATGTGTGAAATCCCTACATTATGAAGTTGTACGATCTGGACTCTGCCATACGTCTTGCACTGGACAGACTGAATCGTTGGTGGCCTAACATAGACTCTGCATACAATGATGTTGTAAACTCCCTACATGTGCATAGTACATATGTTGAAGATCTTAAGCAACACCTTTGTTCGCACATGAACCCTAAACCCAAAGACAAACAGATCAAATGTCTGTGTGAAAAAGCTCAGTACTGTGGGTCATCTATTGGCTTGAGTGAGATACGTGCTGAATTTATTGCTTGCCAAAAAGCTTTATTTGGTAAATACTGTACAGGTGCGAAGAAGAAGATGATACATACAAATTCTAATGATAGTCCTGAAATACTACACCCCATATATGATTTTTAAATAACTAATGACATATAATCTCAAACAGTGTTTATGTTTTATTTCATACCTCTCTCAATATAATCAATGTATTAAAATTATTTTTTTTCAATGCTATACGAGTTACTGATATGATCAAGTTACTAACCATGGGTAAAATATATAGCTGTTTTCTCTTTGTAGTCAATATAGCTCAGTCGGTTAAGTGATGGAACTATAGTGGCTACACATACTATTGTTATCCTTTGAAGTGTATTTTTCTATATATAGGTCAAATACTTGTCTGTACCTGGCACAATTAGTATCATAGCGGACTGGATGAAGCACCCTCGCCACAAGGACTTTGTTGTCGGTGACTGGTCCTGTGAAGATGCAAATGGACCTGAAGAAGAAGAACAAGAAGAATGGAATTCTCCTTCCTGATAATATACGATAAATTATTGTAGACCCATCCAATTGTGGGAAGACCAATGTCTTCATGACTCTGCTGACACATGTAGATGGGGTCCGATTTGAACATGTTTGTGTACTCCCAAAAACACTCTTTCAACCCAAGTATCAGCTATTGCAAGAGATATTGCGCGGTGTAGATGGTGTTGCACACACGGCATTCAGTGAAAGTGGTGATATCTCTCTACCTGAAAAAGCAAAGCCAAACTCAGTCTTAATATTTGACGATGTTGTCGTGGAAAACCAAGACCAAATTCGAAAATATTTCTATTTCGGTCGTCACAGAGGCGCTAATGTATTTTATCTAAGTCAAACTAATTCCAGAATCCCCAAACAGCTGATTAGGGATAACACAAACCTCATTATAGCCTTCAAAGAAGACAACAAGAATTTAAAACACATTTACCAGGCACATGTCGGAACGGATATGTCGTTCAATGACTTTGTAAAGATATGTGCAGATTGCTAGAATCATTCACAGTATGGATTTCTCGTTATTGATAAAACAAGAAAACTGGGCGACGGTAGCTACAGGCAAAACTTTCAAGAGTTTTTGCATATATAGCACAGTAAGAGAGGTTAGTACATCCGTCTACGCTACGCCATGGACAAATTCGCTCGTATGTCTACCTCTCAACCTGAGGGGATGGGTGTACACAGACAGAACATCCGCCTGTACATGGATGTGAAAATTCAAGCATAAAGCTGCAGGTATGCGCAAGGAACTAGAGACGTATAATAGACTCTTCTGAAAATGGTGAATGCGTTAAATGAGCTGGTTAATCAAGTCAGTAAGAAAGTAACTGACTTGCTATTCAGGGGAAAATAGATGTAGACTACCGTGTTGTTGAGAATGGCGATGAGGATCATAGTAAGAGGGGGAAGAAAATAACCGGATATATAAAGCATCACGCTGCAGAGATGTCTCATTAGTATACACCGAGATGTCGATGAAGGAGAAAGTGATTCAGGTGCGTAAAGCAGTTCGTGAGAAATTACGGCTGCTGAGGTTAGGGCATATGGACCGACAACAAACATTAAGAGAGACCTTTAAGCCGGTTACTGAAACTCTCCGACAGCTCTCAGCGAAAACAAAAATACACGATAACGACGGTATTGCCATTGATGAATTCATTATTCGTCACATAGGTGGAACATTCGGCGTTAGCAGGAGAAGACCGTACATGTTGGGTACGCATCCTATAATTGTAACTGAAGACACAATACAGATTGGTGATAGACGGTTTGAGAGAACTCCCGGCTTAATGAATCTTATTTTCCTGAGACCTACCAAAAAAACCTATAAATTATTCAGTTACTGATAGGGAAGCGTACTGTGAAATACTGCACATGACTAGTGTACTCAAGATCACGAAAAGCCTGAGCAACAAGAAATATAAAGCCATTATAAAACCAATACTTGAAGGCGAAAACAACAACTGCAGCAGCAGCGGTGATGGTATTGACATTGAGGATAAAGCAGTGAACAATCGAATCCCTCAGCATATATATTATGACGACCCAAACGAACTAATATATCGCCTACGGCTGCTCATGGCATCAGCTCATTCGAATGAGGTTTCAATAATCTCGGTGCTTAGAAAGAGAGGTATCATCGAATAAGTATGGAGACGGTAGTTCGAGAACTGCGCAAGCCAGCACGCAAAACATACCCTCCCAGGCATGTTGTGATTAAAGGGTTGGGTGACTTGTGGCAAGCTGACCTTATGGATATGGAGCAATATTCACACGAGAATAATGGATACAAATACATTTTAATGGTTATTGATACATACTCCAAATTTGTCTGGGCATCACCTGTCGCCGGCCGGGGTGGTCGAGCGGTTCTAGGCGCTACAGTCTGAAACCACGCGACTGCTACGGTCGCAGGTTCGCCTGCCTCGGGCATGGATGTTTCTGATGTTCTTAGGTTAGTTAGGTTTAAGTAGTTCTAAGTTCTAGGGGACTGGTGACCTCAGAAGTTAAGTCCCATAGTGCTCAGAGGGCCCCCCCCCCCCCCACTACCTGTCAAAACAGAACCATGTCGCTGATGTTTTTGAGGGTTTGCTGCAGACAGGAACGAATCGATGCCTAGAAAACCTCCAAACCGATCACGGTGGGTAGTTCTACAATAGGTATTTCAAGACAGTGATGCAGCGGTACGGAATACATCACTACTCGACATTCACTCACCCGAACGCGAGTAACGTGGAGCGCCTGAACCGAACAATAAAAGGCCGAACGTGGATTCGTTTTAATCTTCGCAGCTCATACAAATGGACACAAATCCTCCCATAAATAATTGTTCAGTATAATCGAAACAAACATAGCACAATAAAAATGAGACCAATCGATGTTCGTGATAATGAACTCATGGATAAGGTGTACTATCGCATTAAGATGCTGGATCCACGCAAACAGAAATTTAATGTAGGTGATTTGGTACGTATCTCAAAACACAAGACGGCATTTGAGAAATCATACCTACCGAACTGGTCAACTGAGAAATTAACAGTTTCAAAGGTGCAACGAACGAATCCTAGAACTTATATATTAAAGGATAGTAAAGGTGAAGAAACTGCAGGCTGCTTCTACACTGAGGAGATGCAGAAAAGCTCAGAACCGGATGTTTTTCTCGTGGAGTGAGTCATAAGACGTCGGGGAAATAAAGCACTAGCCAAATGGCTTGGTTTTCCTACTACTCAAAACAGTTGGAGCGATTTGCTATATAATCGTCGTGCATTGTCCACAACCACCACAGGAGCGTAACATGCGCGCTAGAAGACGCATTAGAGGAGGTGGAATTACACACCCCTGGGTACAACAACGGCGGACCTGGGACAAAGCTTCAGAAACGCTTGGCGCGAGGTGATAAGGGAGTTAATCTGCTCGACGAAGCATGTATGGAACACGACATTGCATACGCTGCAAATAAAGATCTATCAAGTCGTCACATTGCAGATAGGATTTTAGCTGATAATGCTAAGGCGATACAGCGAAGAAAGGATATTGGTATAGGTCAACGCATCGCAGCTTTTGCAGTTAATAAAATGCGTGGAAAAATCAAGTTGGGTTTAGAAGTGATGAATTTCAAGCGAGCTATGAATGCTGCATGTTGCGCACTAAACAAGGAGAACAAGAACAAGAAGGGTTGTTTGAAGAACTGTATCCTCACATCGATGAGTGCAGCTAAAAACGTACTGAAGCAGAAAGATGCGGGAAGAAGAAGAAGAGGATCGGTTAAAGCACTTCAAGTTCTACCAGTACCCAAGACATCCGGTGGTTTTATTCCTTTTCTCATCCCGGCCCGCTCCGCGCTCTCGGCGGTAGGTTCCCTCGCCAGTGATGCTCCAGCTATTGCTCGAACGGTCAAGAACGCGCAAAACTCCCAAGCACAGTTAGTTAAGAGGCGATACGACGTAAGCGCATGATGGAAGCCGCAGCCATTGGAAAAGGACTATACTTGAAATGGTACAGGAAAGGGCTTGGTCTATTCATAAATAAAAAAAGCCCATTAGCAGTCCTACCAGATCGACCACTCACAAATACAGATCTTCTTAAGTTTGTTAGAGATAAATCAAGATACCATGATTCCGTGGGGTATTTATGCGGGATACATTACCGGAGAATATGTGGAAAGCTGGTGAATGCAGTATTATGAATTTAGATGTTGCTGGAGGCCCCACCACCCACTGGATGTCATATGTTAAGAAAGATGCGGATACCGTCTACTATGTCGACTCATTTGGTGACCTGCAGCCGCCAGAAGAATTACAACAATACTTCACTCACAGAAGACATGTGCTCTACAATTATCGACGCTATCAGGACTTAAATACACACCTCTGTGGACATCTATGCATCATCTTTCTCTTGACGTTCACAAAGAAGAAGCACACTATTTAAGGAGGAGGTTTAAACATTCATTCCTCAGTTGAGGTTTAGATGCAGCGTCGTAAACTTTGACGTTAAAAGGACGATCATCTGTATTGCATGCAAATTACTTCCCGCCAATTGATTTGAGCGTTGATCAATAGACTATTGCATTGATTGGACTGGAGACGTACAACAGCATCCCGAATATCACCGAGACTAACAATAAACTGCATCTGGATATTAATGGTGAAAAAGATATTGTGGAAATAGAACCGGGTGCGTACGGTATCGGCGATTTAAACAAAGTCTTAAAACAGTCTGGATAAGGTATTGAACTACGTGTAAACATCAATACTCTTAAATCTGAAGTAAGGACTGTAAATGCAACGATTGACTTCAACCAGAAAGGTTCAACAGGGCGCCTGCTGGGTTTCACAGAAGGACAGATTTTGAAGAAGGATCCAAGTAAATTTTACAAGTCAGATCAGACAGTGGACATACTCCCCATCAGCACAATCTGTGTCGAGTGTAACATTGTAACGAACTCCTGTCTCAACGATAGTCTGATTCACACTATTTACGGATTCTTCCCCTCAGTTGCAATAGGGTATAAGATTGTTGAGACCCCTTCCAATGCAATATACCTTCCAGTGACAGCTCAGACATCGGACTATTTGGAGCTGCGTATTGTTGACCAGAATAATCAGCTTGTTGACTTTCGCGATGAGGAAATCATTGTACGATTACGCAATCCACAGCGTGCCACTTTGCTACTGGACAGCAAAGTGATAACATCTGTGAACTATGAGTTTCTTAAATCCCTTGGTCTGTAGCTGTGCAATGACGTCATCACTCAATATAACCAGCCCAGTAGAGTATGACGAGAGAATTATACATCAGGAATACTTCTCTCATAAACCTTACGCTTCAACCACGTTTAAGAAAACGCAGTGAAATCAGGATTGTCGTCCAACACCAAGATGCACTCACTCTTCCATGCAAGAGTTTCATATAGCTAGAGGGATCTTTCAGGAAAACTGATGGCAGCGATCTAGTGGGATCCAAGCCGACACATAATGCTTTAGCATTCCTGTTCCAAGAGAACCACTATGAACTCAATGGGTCTGAGATCGAGCGTACACGTAATGTTGGCATAACATCAACGCTTAAAACATACGTCTCGGCATCATCAGCAGATTTGCTTAGTTTAGAAAATGCAGGATGGTTCATAGACGATCCAGAGGATAGAACAGTTGAAGAGCATAAGTGATTTACTGTATGCATACCTCCAGTAATGCGTATGGGATACTTTGAGGACATGAGACAGATTATTATGAATACTAAACAAGAACTCCTTCTGGTGCGGAGTGCCACGGACAATAACTCATACATTCAAGGAGCTCAAGAGGAGAATATGATCACAATCAGCAAGATAATATGGAAAATGCCTCACATCAATGCATCCGACGAGGAACATTTGGAGCTTTTATAAGTCTTGGATTCAGGTACACTTCTGTCACTGACATTTCGCTCGTACGAGATTTTCGAGTACCCAGTGTTACGGCCGGCGAGCAGACAAACATGAGCTATTAAAACCTTAAGCCAACTAGAGACATCTAGATTCATTACACTTGATTTCAGACTAATAGAAGAGGCAATATAGCAAATGATTCCACTATGTTCGATAATTGCAAGTTAACTAATGCCAAAGCCTACCTCAATTCAGAATTCTACCCATATAACAATCTACATCTGCAGTGGAATATAAATGTATACAGTCTAGCGTATGACATGTATGCAAGGTTCCGCCCTTCTTACTATGAAATTGCTGAAGGAGAGGGAGGGGCGTGTCTACTTGGCTTTCACCGATCATCATAATAGACTGCTCGAAACAGAATGAGGTAATTAAGTCTGGACCTACAGACGTTCGAATTGAATTTGAATCATCGACAAATTTCCCAGAACACTCTGCTGCATATGCTTTAGTTCTACATGACCGCGTGATCAACTACTGTCCACTCATAGGTGTTGGGCAGCGAACTGTATAAATGAATTGGTACTGCTCCGCACGTAGAGAGTTTCATTATGACGTGTCACGGTGTGAACATCATTGCGGACGTTCAAGGCTTCTATGATGGAGAGCGTAGACAGTTCGTGTTTATAGATGTCGCATTTGTAGCGTACACAGAGAATTCTGGAATAATAGAGACATTCTCCGCAAACATTGCATCACCAAGACCTTTCAAGCAAGTGAGGTGCGCTAAGACAAGAAAGGGAGCATAGTGGTTAACACATTTCTACCATGGAATTCACAGGGATGATCCTGGCATACCCTATAAAGATATGTTGACTGTGCTTAAATTATTCGATCACACTGACACCAGCGTCTACGTGAAGGGAAAGGACAAGATCTCATGGATGGGTCGAATATTTAAATTTGCTTCTATTCAAGACCTAGAATTCTACAGCTGTCCATCTATCCATTGGCTCAAGAACATGTATCAAAAAAGTGCTGTTGTACCTGCTTATGAGAAAGTAAGATTACTTTTAAGTTGGATCAGAAATAAATAATTTTTTTGTCCAATAACAAAACTTGTATGCTTTTTTCTCTTTTTGACACCTACGTCCCTCACAAGTAAGTTTATCTGTTATACTATACTCGCCTCCATCTATGCATGCTTTCCACTGAAACTGTCTGTGCCACTTACCACAGCCTTTGTGCACTTTCACCTTGGGGAATAGCGCTACCTATGCTATTATTAGGTGCATTTTCACATTCCTCGCCTCTCACCTGCATGGAATCTCTGAAAATGTGTGCTCAAGGTGGTATGTCATGTAGCTACGAGTGCAATGCGGATGTAACCGCTCATTGTACAGAATTACATATATGATAAAATCACAACCCTCGTTGAAATAGTGTTTGAAGCAACAGACCTTATAGACCTGTGCAGTGCATTGCGGATGTAACCGCCCATTGTACATAAAATACATTATCATAAATTCACAACTCTCATTGAAATAGTGTCTAAAGCAGGAGACCTTATAGACATATGCTATGCAATGTGGATGTTGCTGAATCAAAAGAATGATGATAGAGGGTTAAAATAAAAATGTTCTCCATTTTTACAAAAAATAAGTTAATTTGTTATTAAACTCAGATTGAACACTGTTTGTGAAATATAAGTTTACAGATATGTGATTCAGATTTACATTATATCAGTTTATAGATAGGTGATTTACATCTAGAATTTTTTTTTAGAAATATCAACATTCTGCTGTTTACAGATACGTCATTCAGTTTTACATTATATCAGTTTACAGATACACGATTCAGATTTACATTATACCAGTTTACAACTAATGCAGAGGTACTACTACAAACAAATTACACTATCTTACAGGCTAAATACTATCACTAGTGAAGTTCCATCCGAAACAGAAAAGAATTTTAGGTAAAGGTGAACATATTTCTTTGAAGTGGGTGGCTCTAAACATTTTTCACTGCCATAAGCAAGTGAACATATATTTCTGAAGTTGGTGGCTCTAAACATTTTCCACTACCACAAGCAAGTGAACATATATTTCTGAAGTGGGTTGCTCTAAACATTTTCCACTACCAGGAGCAAGTGAACATATATATAAAGAACTTAAATGGGTGGAACTCACATACTTAAAACTAGTTCTGACTGGATGGCTAGCGGCAGGTGAAACTTACAAACTAAAATCTAATCTATAATCACTCACACACATGCACATATGAAGTGCGAAAACTTGGTTTTTTCCTTTTTCTTGGCTTATTAGCTACTAATAACGATGAAAAATATTTACCTAGACTTTTTTGTTGACAGTTTCATGAGTTTTTAATTTTTTTGTTTTTATAACTTTTTCCTTGGCAAATTAATTTGTACTAATGAATATATATATTTACACAGACATACACTTATTTCCTACACACAGGCTCTCACACCCATTCTCACACCCAGACATACACAGAAGCATGCAGACAGACAACACACTCATACATTATTTACACTATGATAAAAGAGCCATACTATTCGATGCATAAACCCCCCCATCACACCATTCACACACTTATTCTCTCTCTCTATCTGTCAAGTCCCCCACCGCTACTTTCGCTTCAAGTAAATAGTGTGAGTATGGGAGGGTTTCCATCTCATCCTCACAAATGACTCTTTTATCGTCATGAGGAGACAATCTAACTTTAGATTGCATCACAGTGTACACCTCATGACCTAGCGATCGAATCCTGGTGTGCCGAACTATGTGTGGAGGAGCGCTTTGAATGCTGCGACCATAACAGGCACTGCAAACAGTCTTCAACTGTAAGAGCTCAAGATGCAGCACGTCTAACACCCTTTGCGCACCTCTTGGTTCCCCGTCTATTGTACGAAACACGTACATTTTGGACCTCAATCCCACAAACTCCACAAGTGGTGAACAATTCGCCTCGTCTTTCATTAGACTGATAACCCTCTTGTTGTTAGGAACAATACCGTAAGGATTATTGGCCTCATATGACGTAGTGTCGAGTACTTTACCGTTCATATGGATTTCAGTTCTTGATCCAGTAGATAAAGCTGTCTGTATCCATATAAAGCAACTCTGGTTCTACAAAATGAGGTTTTGCAAACTCTTAGTGAAAGCAGTACATGCAGAATTAGGAGACATCCAGTACGCACATCCCCAAATAAATAGGCTTCATAAACTCTACTGCAGTCTTCGACGTCTCCAAAGTAATAAAGTTTTCACTGAAGATGGTGGCACACTTAAAATTTGGCCTGGCGATACACTTTCTCACGCAATAACGCCCTTACCATTCGGTTATAATCAAAATATCGCGTTCATTTCTTACATTCTGCATAGTTTACCCAAAAATGGAATTGTTCATTAATTTATAAAAATCTTTCTCAAAATCATTACTCGCGACCGCCCTCTTTTCGGTATTTAGTTCAATATACTCCTTCAAGCAGGGGGATTGCTTGAAGGAGATAGCCCGGGTGATTCTAACAAGCTTCATTCCTAATCTGAGACACTGCTGGAAGTTACAATAATGAATAATATATCTCTGCTTATCTCCAACAGCAGCTAACAGTTTAGGGATGGTGCTTTCTCCCGGAATTTGTTGCGCTGGGCATAACAGCATGTCGCTTGTCTCTCCATGCAGATTATTAGGATATGTGATGTCTGCCTCAAGCACATACCCTACATCAGAGTCGGCTGCAAGACCCATGATTTGTCCACCTAATCCCCTTAATTCGTTTTTGGGCATCCATGAATACCCATCAACTGGCAGTGGCTGCATCATTGTGTGCCCGTATAAGTTGTTCACATCTAAATACATAATGTAACTCGAATCAAGGGATGTGTTAAACCCGACACCCATCCGCAGATTATTTCCCTTGGCATGCCTGTGAATGCATTGACAAAGTCCCCCACGGATCCCTTGCTCAAAAATAGAAGCATTGCAGCATCAGTCAAAAGTTTGATGCTGCACCCCATTTTTTTGAGCATGGTGTCCCAGGACAACCCAGGTGCCGTGCAATAAAAGGCAGGGTCCAGAGAGTACGTGCTCATACATACACTCTGGAATGCACATCTGTGTCCATGTATAGTCTTCCATATTCTCCCAAATTGGGGATGTTGAATTCCCACTAGCCATTCATGGCATGCTCAAAATCTTCTGTAGTTATGGCATCGCCTGTGTGAGTACTGGTAAATGTAGATATGTCAGGAAGCCTGGTTTCATTGAGTTTTGCCATAATATCGACATACTCATATGGGAAAACTCCTTTCCTAGTCGCAAATTGGAACTTTTCCTCATCGGGAAATGCAGATCTAGTGATATGCATATCATTCTGAGGTAAAGTTTCAACGAGTTTCTGGAGTGAAGACTGCATAAAGCCTAAAGAATCAAGAAAGCAGAGCGTAATTTTTGGCGTCATTCGTTTTGAGAAAGAAATGTACTTCTCAACACTTTCAGGGAGGACACTAACCTGATCATTCTTCATACCATAATTAGCCAAGTGCTCAACGAGAGAATGAGCGTCATACCCACTCAAATTATGAAAAAAGACTGGTATGTGTCTAGGTTACTTACACTTCAAATTGCATGCGTGTGAGCTGCACTGCAGAACTTAACCATAAGATGATAGTGGTCCCTACGAGGAGTTTCCACTTTTCTATCTAAGGCTAGCCCAAAAAAAAATGGCAGTTAACGGCGTTTTCATAAAATTCATCATCTTCCATTGATTTGGTCACGGGAATGTTGGTGCTGTAGAGCTTATCAACTTCCAACGACAGTTTTTCAAGCTCATTGAGGAGCCAAAACGCAGGATTGTCCCCTGCATTAGACTGGTATCGGTTAAGTTTAGAATCATATCCACATACAACTTAGAACTCTGCCGCTTAAGGTACGTGCTTTTGTGTGAAGTTTGTATGTGACACCATGGGTATGCTTCACAGCGAGTAATAGGAGCCAGCAGGTATTCAAACGCGTCGTACATTGCAAAAGGTATGAAACGTCCCCTTAGAAAAATTATACATGACTGTGCTTAAACTGACACACAATATTTTTAGCGCAACGCAATCTGACTTTCAATAATCCCTACAAAAGAATGGCCCTGACTAACATTAACCTATACCTTTCACAAATCACTTTCCTCACAAAAATCTTCGTTACTCGAACTACTGCAATTCAGCGAGGGCCGCTACTGCCAGCTAAATAAACGATTCAAACTACGGAAGGCACTAACTACTGATAGGCATAGTCAGAAAATGAAAGATTTTAATAGAGAACAAACAATGCATTTACCTTAATAGTGTTGAAAAATCATAATATACATAGCAGTTCATGACATCCAGTCTTACAAATTTCAAAACTCTGCCATTTCTCTCCTCACATCCACCACTGCTGGCGGCTCGCCTCCAACTGCGCAACGCTACGCGCTGTTCACATCCATCTGCCAACACTACAATGGTAGACAACAATGCAAACTAGCCACAGACTGCACACAGCACAGCCAGTGATTTTTCATACAGAGCGCTATGTGGCATTACCAATAAGAAAACCTAAACAGCCTACTTACATAGCCCCCATGCTCCCCACAAAAATTTTACAAATTGTTTTGGGCAGTGGCCAATACAAATTTAAAAAAATTTTTCATAATTACAATAACAAAGAAATGAAATGCACACACTTATCGAGACAATGTTGGTCAAAAGCTAAAATTTTCTCACAGTCCATAAAAACAGTCCTGATCGTTCATCACAGTAAAATTGTAGTGTTTTTCTCCAAGTCTGAGCAGTAAAAGAGAATGCACACGGAAGTAGTGGATTTCCATGCAGTCTTGAAGAAGCAGTGTTGTCCTTCCAACGGAAAGACAGTGCTGACTCTTGACATGCTGACAGGTAACGGGCCACAACAGAGCAAACCCACCGCAGAGTCAGTCGAAGTTTTGAAGAATATTGGTAGGTAGGTCATCACAGAACAGACCACTGTAGTCTTGTTAGAGATTATGGTATTGGTGGGCCACCAGAGGTGCAGACCCACTGTAGTCCTTGTAGAAATAATGGTATTGGTGAGTCATCAACGGTGTAGACCCACTGTAGTCCTTGTAGAAATAATGGTATTGGTGGGTCATCAAAGGTGCAGACCCACTGCAGTTCTTGTAGAGATGGCCAACAGCCATCTGCTGTGACTGTGCAGGTGCACAATCACCATCGAAGAGTCTTGCGGAGAATATAGCAAGTCCATAAACCACCACTTGTCCACTCACAAAAAATTTGTTTGAAATGTCCTTAGAACCAGCAATGCTGTTATCCAGTCCCTTCCTGAATTATTAACACATGTGCAAACACTATCAGTCCCTACTTCTCACATATTGTCCATATACTATGACCAACAGAAACGTGTGCAGTGAAATGGAACTTACAAGTTAATAATATGGTGTCAATTACAATTTTATAACATAAGAATACAATTACAAAGGTACAAAATACATCATTAAAGAACATAACAATACAGATAACATTTGTAGTACAGGCTTTACAAAAGAATCGAAATAACATATACATCAGTGTTACAGGAATTACGACATGAGTACATACATAAAAGATCAGAATAACTTTCGAAACATCAACTTCACACATGAGCATTAAAACAAAACAGAATAAATAATGTCTAAGCATATTTACAAGGTAAATAACATATTATCAGAAAAATTCTACAACATAAATCTTATTAGCTAGACACGTACAGACAGGAAAAACACAAATACACAAGGGAACACAAACACATAGAGGGATAACACCAAAGGAAAGGACAGGGTTTGTTTTACTGCAGTATTTTGCATGGAGATCTCCCTTCGTTCATCATTATTCCCAAAAAGTCATATCTAAGCCTGCTTTCTGTATTCTGTTCACATCCTCTTTCAAAAATAGTTTTTCTCCACTGTACACTACTTTTTTTTGGCCAAACCATTTTCTTATAGCTTCTCAATGCATTTCTTTCCGTTCATCACAACTCGTTCTCTTATATAGCCTACCCCATCTTAAGCTAACTTAAATCTACTGAGCTCAGATGCCAAACTAAGGGACGAGGCAATGCAGCAGCACAAAACAATTAATACAAACAGCAATGAGAAAAATGGAAATTGTCAAAGCAAGCAGCATAAATTAGCAAAGCAAATGCAATATTACAACTAATATAAGGCAATGCACAGCAAACAAGAAAAATAAATCCGTAGTAAAACTGGCTTAACAGAGTAATACAAAGACAAATTCAGTAACATTATGCCTGGCAAACAGCAACAGCAAATGAAATAACTTATACCTAAACATGACATAGCTCAAGCAGAAAAAATATTACAGTAAAATGGCCATGTTTAATACCTATGTCACATCTTAACACTAGAGTGATGCATCACAAAAACTGACTCTGCAAGAAAGTTATCAAGTCATTAAAAAAATTATTTATGCAATTCCTGTGAAGGGAAAAAATCTCTCAACTAGAAAGACAGTAGTCATAATCAGGTGTATACACATAAAAATATTTCTTGTCATTTCATTAGGCATTTCAGTAAATATCAAAAATTAAGAGCTCCATAGTGTTATCATATGTTTTCAAGTTTGAGCATGTCGTATTTGCGATGCTTTCTACAAAGGAATGTCAATAGCGAGGATAATGGCCCCCTTTTTTTTCTACCTGTGCCTCTGAAAGGAACACACTAATGCTTTTTTCCAGGCGACTGTCGCGCAGCTGGGTGCCCACGACTCATTACGTGAAGGTGATCACTTAATTTTCTTACTGAAATATTTACGACACCAGTTTGCATTACAGTGACAGTCTCATATAAAAAATTTCACAGGTTGAGAATTTGCGTTGCAAATGTGTAGAAACAAAATCCTATGAATATAACAGTGTTCAAAAAGTTTTCACCGGCATTGTGATACATTCGCGCATTTACACACATTTCATAACTCTTAAAGTACGATTCTTGGTTTCCAACATCCTTTTCCACAAATCAGAGTCCCTAACCACTACTTATTATTCATATACGTATTCGTCGACACTTCTTCAATATTTCATCATAATATATATGTAGCATAACCAAATTCCTCATATAGCATCAGCTTATAGATCATAACCATACCTCAACAGCATAATACACATAGTCATCGTAATAATATCATAAAAACTCAGCCAAATCTCAAAAACGTTGTAGCTTTCTGCAATAATTTCAAAACCTAAAAAGAATTCTCTGCTCATTTCAGTACTGTCATCTACCTCAAATGTACTTTAAAAATCATGATCCCATACCAAATACATCATTCAAAGCTCTCATAGTATCACAATGGTTTCGAAAAAATATGAACAGTTCACAAAGTACAGACAAAATACAATTTCATAAGTGTGAAGTCACCCAACTGTGTAATTGATGTAGTAAAAAAAAAATTATCTCTCAGTTAAATGATCAGATAGCTGTGTAATGTATGTGTTAGATAAAGATGGTACCGATGTGTAAAGTTGTATAAGCAAATACCATATTAGCTAGGGCTCCTTGTGCTTGCCAAACACATGGTACACAAAGTAGGCGTGTACCCCCTGAGGATTAATGAATAATACCCTCAGGTGTTACAGATTGCAGCAATGGAATGAAATGTATCATGGAAAACTTTCTTTGTAATTCAAAAATATTGAAAAATAAATGGCTTAAGTACAAAATTAATCTCTCAAATGCGTGTCCTGTAGCGCTAAATGTGAGTCTTGCTGTAAGATAATTCTGTGGAAGTGTCATAGTTATCGTCCTCTGTAAGCAAAGTTCTGCTGAAGTCAATGTACTTACCTCATCATAAACGAAAGTGAAACGCTTTGCATATAGATATCTTAGTTATTACGCTTATTGCCGTGATGAAGAAAGTACTGTGCTGTAATGTATTGTTGTGCTACGGAAAAGGCTGTCTCATTGTAGCTATACCACAAAAGTTACTACTAAAACATGTTTTACTCTCCAGAATAATACAGAAAAACTGTGCAGATATAAAACAGAAACACTGCAAAAGCAACATTGTAAATTGTCACTCATTAGTAGCGTCATTATAAAATCGTGTAGCTGTCACATAAACTAACCACTGTGTCATCTGGTATCTCACTGAAAGTACTTTAAATCCAGAATGTATTTTCAAGTAAACGAAAATGTTGCATAAAATCTCATTATCAGTACCAGTATATATTCTAAGTATGTAAGCCTTATAGTCATTACGTAATCGTGCAACTAACAAGCAAGAATGTACACACACAATAACACTGAGACGTCTGTTCACTACAACAATGCATTCGTAATTTCTGTTTAAATAAGTTCTCTTGGTTCTTGACTGGATAGTTAACTTTAAAACATAGTTGCATGTTAACAGTTTCTAAGATTGAAAAAGAGTACTAGTAACGTGAAGTGAAAAATTTTATAGCAAAGACTAAGTTAAAAAGCAGATTATCTCTCAATAAATGGTTTTACATGTGAAATGTGGTGTAAGCCTTTACTCTTCCTAGTACGCAGTGTTTCAACTTCGGCGCAATTATCATGTGGTATACGTCGGTAAAGAATACTGGAATTTTTCTCAAGGTTAGCGTCTATGTGATTTTTCCCTGAGCCAACCAGCGCCCGTGGCTGCCTGCGGTGCGCGTCATTGTCTGTTTCTTTGTTGGCGCACCTCGTTATTGGGATTTGGAGGTCTAACTTCTACAAATTCACCTTGTCGAGAGGGCCCTGCTCTGTTTAAATCCCACCAGTTCTGATGAAATTCAGGTCTGCCGTTATGATTATATCGCCTGTCGTCATGTCGGTAGTTCCTGTAGTTTCTTTCTTGTCGGTTAAGTGGTGGAGAATTTCTCCCTGAATTATCACTGAATGGTGGACCGTTGCGTCTAAAGTTATTCTGTCTCCCGTGATAATAATAGTTCTGGTTGTCAAATTGTCTGTTTCTATGATTGTCTCTGTCATATTCATTACTATGGAAATGCGATCTTTCTCTGTAACTATTACTCTGCCAGTGGTTGTCATACGGGTGGTGTCTGTTTTGGTCACGATTTACGTTGTAAGAATGGCCTTGTCGTGTCGAGTTATTATTTCTTTCATCGCGGAATCCTGATGGATGTGACCTGTAATTGTTGTGCTCCTGTTTTCGCGTCCCGCAATTGTCAGTGTCAATTACTAATTCTTGTAAGAGTCCCTGAAAAGCTTCAATGTCGTCTTTGCAACGTCCTGCCAAAATAATATGTCATAAATGTTCAGGTAATTTGATTAAGCAAATGCGGATGAGTTCTGAGGGGCTGTATGGGTTTGACAGGTACTGATTCTTGTGCAACATGTCTTCAAAATATTTCACAAGACTGGAAAATTCAGATTGTTCAAAATGTTTCATCATTATGATGCTATATTTTACTCGGTCTTGTGTAGCTTGAGACCAATATGCTGAGAGGAAGGCATGGTAAAATTCTCCTTCACTGTCACAATCGTGAATGACCGATCGCATTCTTACAGCTGGTTCATTCTCTAAATAGCCACACATAAATTCCAATCTGTGCTCTAATGACCAGTTGGGAGGAAAACAATGAGAGAATTGATGGAGCCACGCTTGTGGATGAATGTCGTTGCCAGAATTCTTAAATGTTTTAAATTTACGTGTAGTAACGAACAGCTTATAGTCAAAATCATCATGTCGGCGAGTCGCATATCGGTCATTGTTACGTCGTTTTGGCGGTTCCATTTCAAAATTCGGTGCACCTTGCCAATTTCTTTCATAATTTCCGAAATGCGCTCTGTTATTATTTTGTGGCTGTTCCGTATTTCTATGTCCCTCTTCCCATATTGGGGTGCGAGTGTCCTCTGAAATACGTAATTCTTGTATTACCTGTGTCAGCTGATGTTGTACTTCCCGGATTTCTCTTTGGTGTTGCGTATTAATTTGATTCTGATTTTGTTTGAATTTCCTAATTTGTTCGCACTCTTCAGTGTCAGTAAAGGCTACAGGTCTTGTGTCATTCAGATAATCATCTACCTTTGTAGATAAGTTAGTGAACTGATCCGAAAGTTCGGCTACTTTCTCCGATAGCGTACTTATTTCCTCAGTGTGTTTTTCTGAACCAAATTTCAGAGTGTCCATTTGTGTTGAAATCGTATCTACTGTGTCCTTTAAGTTTTCCTGAGTTTTTGCAAGTTGTGTAACCGAATTGGTAGATGCAACTGAGTCAATTTTAGCTTGCAAGGTCTCATGATTTTCATGAACAATAGTTTGCAGTTCTTTTATGGCTGCTTCGTGATTCTGTAATGCATTTTCATGCCGCGAAAAAATAGGTTGAAAATGCTCACAAATTTGTGTTTTTACATCATTACAGACTTTTTGACATTTTGATTCAATGTTATGCAACTCAGTAGTGAAATCTTCACGTGTCTGTTCAAGTGTGGTGTCTAACTTTTGAAGCTTTTGCTGTGTTTGTCTCTGATTTTGTTCCATTGTGTCTAACTGTTGCTGTGTTTGTCTCTGGTGTTGTTCCATTGTGTCTAACTTTTGAAGCTTTTGCTGTGTTTGTCTCTGATTTTGTTTCATTTGTTGCCTTAATTGCAATAATAATGTATTAGTGTCTGGAATCTGTTCCTCTATGCTTTTCGGCAGTGCATTTGCACCGGCAACGTTCACATTTTAACAAGCAGAAAATGTGTCTTGACTTATTTGAGAAAACGGAGAGGACGCAAAATCTGAATCTACAGCATTTGTAAGAGTGTGTCCTGTCATTTCGGATTACTGAGGCAAGCTGTTGCCGACCGATCGATCGATAATGCTTCCCTGTTCACTAATTGTTCCACTGCCTAAACCATTATTTGCAGCCCGCTCCATTTCCCTGTGCACAATTACCAAACTACTACTTTGAACATTGGTTAATTCATTACACGATGGCGCTAACACACTGCTTTCGTCTTCACTGTCATTTCTCAGTTTACTTTGGAGCCTAGTATTACGTTTTTCACACGCCATTATTGTCACAATATTTCACACGACAACACAGAAAAGCACAATTTGAAGAGCAAAACAAGAAAACACATTAACATAGCATTGAAAATAATATCTCGTTAATTGCAAGAGCAGCTGCGAAATACTTGGTGCAAATATACATGCATGCCACAACTGTTTTACTGTACAAGAATGAAAAACTACAACTACAAAGGAAATTCTCTCTACAATTACACGCTAGCAATAAACAAAAGCTACACTAATTACACAAACTACAAGAAAAAATCAGAAGATTCCAGTGAGGTATCCTGGCAGGGTCGCCACATGAAACGTCCCCTTAGAAAAATTATACATGACTGTGCTTAAACTGACACACAATATTTTTAGCGCAACGCAATCTGACTTTCAATAATCCCTACAAAAGAATGGCCCTGACTAACATTAACCTATACCTTTCACAAATCACTTAACTCACAAAAATCTTCGTTACTCGAACTACTGCAATACAGCGAGCACCACTACTGCCAGCTAAATAAAAGATTCAAACTGCGGAAGGCACTAACTACTGATAGGCATAGTTAGCAAATGAAAGATTTTAATAGAGAACAAACAATGTATTTACCTTAATAGTGTTGAAAAATCATAATATACATAGCAGTTCATGACATTCAGTCTTACAAATTTCAAAACTCTGCCATTTCTCTCCTCACATTCACCACTGCTAGCGGCTCGCCTCCAACTGCGCAACGCTACGCGCTGTTCACATCCATCTGCCCAACACTACAATGGCAGACAACAATGCAAACTAGCCACAGACTGCACACAGCACAGCCAGTGAGTTTTCATACAGAGCACTACATGGCGTTACCAATAAGAAAGCCTAAACAGCCTACTTACAAAGGACATCGCTGCTGGTGGTGAGCATTTTGAAATTTAATGAAGATATTTTCCTCTGGGGGCATAATCATATGTACCGGGTCCTTGGAAGCACAATCTAATAGATGCATCACTGATAACTCTTCAGATGAAAAATAAATAAGACACCTTAAACAAATATCTTGTTTATGACCATGTTTATTTATTTTGGAGGAAAGGAGTCAGGACATGTCTTTGATCCCAACATAGTGATAATTATCACTTTCAGAGAAGAGCAGCATGTTTACATGCAGCTCTCACTCACCTGCAAATTTTGAGAAATGGAGGGGGCTGACTACGGTGTACTTGTCTGCTCATCTGACTTGTCATTATTCTTCTCCAGGCCATAAACGTGAACCAATATTCCGGTATTCTGCACCTCAAACATGTATGTCCTGGATCTTTATGGGGAACTCTGTACCATCAAAGTTATAATATGTCTTAAATCACTGACTTTGTAACTGCTTGGACGCTCAGAATGATCCCTTCGATCATACTTTCTCTTGCAAGCCAAGACTGACCATGCAAAACAAGCCTAATCTTTTCTATTTTCAACATTAATGCATGCTTGCTTCTTATTATCATCCTCAGGGAGTTTAATATAACTAGACCCTCCATTTACTGGATCACAGAAATGTATATGGATGTGAAGGTGTGGTATACAGCTGGGCTCTTTAGTTGACCTGCGTACTTCCATCTCGGAAAATCGGGCCACAATGGCTGTCAAAGTGGATTCTCGATACCACTCAGCAATCGATGTGCTGCGAGAAATAACGCCATTATCACCCCATATATAGTGCAGAGTCGTAGTCTCTGCATCACCTGGATGTTTAGGGGGGTGATTCAACTAGCAGCATACCACTGCACTGCACTTAATGGCGTTAAATCTAGGATCGTCTAGGACTTTGAGGAGTTCGGTCTCCAAGACAGGGAGGCACACCTCTAAAAACCCAACAGGGTTGCGGTGCCTCCCTCCCAGATTCTCAATCCTCATGAAAGAGATGTGCCCCTCAAAAGCCCTAGCAACTGCTGAGTGTTTTACGAGTGTCATTATGCCATTATTCTGATGCACTTCACTATCAATATTGGGGAGGGGGGGGACATCACTACCACTAGCCACAGGATAATCACTATTACTATCTGTAGGGAGGGGTATACAGATGGGTACACGCACCTTTCGTTGGCGGCAGGGGTGAGCCCGGGGTGTGATGTTCCCATTACCGACTGGTGGGGTGGAAGACCAATGCATCTGTTGTTCTTCTTCCACCAGCTGTGTTGCCCATGGGCACCAGAGAGTGTGCGGTGGTGCGGGGGTGGCACTGCGGCTGCTGCTGCTGCTGCCTCTCGCGCAGCTCTGATTGGGGCTACACACAGCCCAGCATGTCTCTGTGGTGTTGTGCTCCTGATTCCCGGCCCCGCAACCACCTCTCTAGGTATACGGCGCACGTTGTGTGATATACCTGTGACATAAATTTAAAAAATAACTTTAATGATCTAGATCTAAAAGAGTAGTAAATAATAAGGATAAATAATGGTAATTATTTGCTGTAATGATAAAGTTCAAAAATATTCGCCTTCTCCACTCTGTCTCCATGGCTCCTTGCACACCGTCCTCGGCATACCCCTTCCTATGCGTGTAATCATCTAGAAAGAAAAGAAAAGAATATGTGTAAGAAAGCTCAATCTAGACACTTGGAAAACGACTATATATATTATAGGAAATTATTTTATGTAAGAACTACATTTTTTTCAAATTTACTTACATTCGCACTGTGCTTCAGTCCTGTCGACCTCTAGCTGTTGGTCTAGGTCTGCTAACATCCGTGGGATGAATTCTAGAAAAATGGAAAAGATTGAGTATAACATCCAGTATGTAAAAAAAGTTCTGTAGCGCACACACACACACACACACACACACACACACACACACACACACACACACACACACACACACACACACACACACACAATCAGTTAAAGGGTGCAGCAGTCTTTCGTCCAAAAAAAAAACATATATAGCACACACAAAAACTGTTTAAGGACACAGCTGTCCGGGTAGAATGCGGTCCAAGAAGAAATGTAACATAGAGACATTGAACAAATAGACCTTTAAAACACACACACACAATCTGTTAAAGGATGCAGCAATCTGGGTAGAATGCGGTCCAAAAACGGATATACCATAGAGGCAATGAACACAGAGACATTGAACACACAGATGCAGAATCCATTAAAGGGCACAGCATTCTTTATAGAGTGCGGTCCAAAACAGATATAACAAGCATATAATCAGCTAAAGGATGCATCAGTCTGTGGTCTGTGGCTTAAACGGATATTTGAACACTGAAAATGCACATATCAGGTAATTGATCTTCATCTACTTGGGAGTGCTTGCTGCTGCTGACACTATCGCTGCTCCGGTGAAGCCTGATTGCTTCATCATGCAACTGAAAATACCGTAAGGTTGAATGCACTGAACCAAGTACAGAAGCAGAGTCAGGGCGAATTGGGTTGTAGTTTGATTTATATAGGTTCTATGACGTCGAATCATGCTACTAATGCAGTAGCCAATAGGAATGCAGTATTCTAGGGGTGGGTGGGGGAGGGGGGTGCTACGTCATGAATGAATGACGTGGGAAAATCTCGAACTTCTCATTTGATCATTGAATATCGAAATGGTACATTCAGTTACGGACTATCATTAAAATTCGATTGGAATTAAGTACTTACATAATTCATATGTTAGATGTGTGATGTGGGTGCCACATGTGTTCAGTTATATTCACTAGCATATTTCCAGAAGACTATCTGTGGTGCTAGCATGAATGTGTGGGCTAGAGGTTATGACGTCAGGACTCGCGTGCTCACGGTATATACACGCGCCTCATACCCCGTTATAAATGTGTGTGAGAGAAAGCGTTGGAGCATCTCTCTCACTAAGCGCTTGACTACAGGGTGACGTGTGTTTCAAGAACTGCGAGAGACAATCTTCAATTACGTAATGGGATCGTGCAGTGGATGTGTCCTAGAGCACATGGCGAACAAAATGTATACAGCCATCCTGGATTACGGTACTTGCGTCTTGGTGGCGATAAGTACTGGGCCACGTGATGAACAAAATGTATACAGCCATCTTGGATTACGGTACTTGCGTCATCACCTGACGTCTTGGTGGCGATAAGTACTGGGCCACGTGGCGAACAAAATGCATGCAGCCATCTCGGATCACGGTACTTGCACCATCACCTGGCGTCACGGTAGCGCCCTCTGGTGGTAGCAATATATACTAAGTCAGTTGGCGTCCGGATCTCATGGTGAGCACACTGGATGTCGCCATCATGGATTATGTCACAGATGAGGGCGCCCTCTGGTGGTGGCGATGTGTAGTAAGTCAGTTGGAGTCAGACCCTCGTGGCGAACACACATGCATGAAATTTTTTAAATAAAAAATTGTCTCCAAGTCCTTATCCCAGGAATCCTTAGGAGGAGACGGCGGTCGGGCGACTGAGTTTAGTGCAAGTGTCCTTTCCTTCACGCCATTTTCTTAGATTAGCAGCGAAAGCCCAAGTGACCTTTGTTTACTGCCAAAACCCAAACTTGGCGCCAGTTCACAGGAGGAAGTGCCAGTCGGGTGACTTACGTTAGTGGAGGTAGCCCAAGTGACCTATCTTCCCGAGATTTTCTTTACTTAATAGAGATAAGTGGGTTGTGGTGCATTATCCTGCTGGAATTTGAACTTCCCACCATTTTTCTGGGGGAGGGGGCATGGCACTTCCCCACAAAAATTCAAACTTCCGGCCGAATTCCATCTTGAATGACGTCATCGCCATCATCTTAGATGATGTCATCCACTGTTGCCAAGTCTACACGCCGCCATCTTGGATGACGACTTAGCAGCCATCTTGGATACATCTAGCAACAATGCAGAGTGGCCCCGAACACAGGTTGCCCCAATACTTAGAGGTAACTCCAGGTGAGCTCCAGGGAGGTGTGCTGGAACCCTTCCTGTTCACATTGTTTATCAGACATGTAGCAGACAATATTAATAGTAACCTCGGACTTTTTGCAGATGATGCAGTTATCTATAATGAATTACTATCTGAACGAAGCTACACAAATACTCAGCCATTTCGAAGAAATGGAAAGATTGGCAACTTGCTTTAAACGTTCAAAAATGTAAAATTGTGCACTTCACAAAACGAGAATGCATAGTATCCTAAGACTACAATATCAATGAGTCATTGTTGGAGTCAGCCACCTCATACAAATACCTGGGTGTAACATTTTGTAGGGATATGAAATGGAATGATCACATAGGTTCAGTTGTGGCTAATGCAGGTGGCAGACTTCAGTTTCTTGGTAGAATACAGGGAAATTGCAATCAGTTTACTAAGGAGATTGCTTACAAATCACTCATCTGATCGATTCTAGAATATTGCTCAAGTGTGTTGGACCTGTACCATGTAGGGCTAGCAGGTTATATTGAATGTATCCAAAGAAGGGCAACACTAATGTCACAGGTTTGTCTGATCCATGGGAAAGTGTCACAGAGATACTGAAGGAACTGAACTGGCAGATTCTTAACGATAGACATAAACTATCCTGAGAAAGTTTACTAAAAAAGTTTCAAGAACTGGCTTTAAATGATGACTTTAGGAATGCACTACAACCCCCCTACAGTCTGCTCACATAGGGATCATGAGAATGAGATTAGAATAATTACTGCATGCATTCAGAGGCATTCAAACCATAATTCTTCCTGCACTCCATATGTGAACAGAACTGGAAGAAATCCTAATAGGATGTATGTACCCACTGGCGGATTTAAAAATTTTGTGCCCCTAGGCACACCATATTATATGTGCCCCCCCCAAAAAAAACATGTTTTAAATAATAAATATTATCTTATCACTCCACAATTGCCGTTTTGGGTGTCAGCACTGTGAGCTGTTTCCATACTCTGCTATTCGTTGTTCTGAAGGATGCGTCAGTCATCTAGTCAACCTCAATCAAAATACAGTATAATATGGTTCCTAACAGTACTTTGTGTACGGCAGTGGATAAAACAAACTTAAAATTGCATTGTGTTAACACATTCTTCCGTCGAAATGGAAATGAGCATACGGCATTGTGGGCCTGGAGTCCCCCAGTAGGGAAGTTCGGCCGCCGAGGGCAAGTACTTATTGCATTCGACGCCACATTGAAACTTGCGCGTTGGAGATGGGGATGAAATGATGATGAGGACAACACGACACCCAGTCCCCGAGTGGAGAAAATCTCCTACCCCAGCCGGGAATCGAACCCGGGCTCCTTGGCATGGCATTCCGTTGCGCTGTTATTTTTTTTTTAAGAAAGGTGTTAAGTTTATTGCTCATAACATTCTACAGTAGTACATAATTTTCAACTGGTTTTTAAAAGTAATAAAACAAACTAAAATTAATTACACATTCCTTGACATTTTAGAAGAAACCCAAGCCTAGACCAGAATGTGATGTCCGTCATTTGATCGTATGTGTTTTACAAAGATCGGATTGTCTCCCGATTCTCCATGTTCTGAATCGCATCATTGAAAACTGGAGTTCACATGACGGTTCTTCTGAGGAAGTTGGCGTATGTATCATAGTAATTGTTGATGCGAAGTAGCTTGTGATGCTGGTCGGAGATGTCCTGCGCTCCTTTCTTTACTGGACAGTAGGTAGAATACCGCGTGTTCCTCAACCAGTTGACGGCATTGTTCTTCGAGGCGGGGTATAGTTCTTCTTCCAGGTATAAAAGGCACGTTGGCGTTATCAAATGCGGCGGTTTTCTCTGCATAGTTGCTATTTTTTTCTGATTGACAACCATATGTTGTTTGCATTTCCACAGACAACTTGATGTTCATCTGTGTCAATCAGGTTGCAAATGATACAGAAAAGGGAATCAGCCAGATGAATGGAATGTAGTCTGGAGTTTGTTGGAAATTTTCTATTCGCAAAATAATACCACAATTACCTCACTTTTGCTCAGGTAACGGGGGCGGACTTCTGCCGAAAGACAACAGACATGAACACAAGGAAAATAACTTTTCTTTTATGGTCTAAAAATTCAGCAGAGCGTGTAGGAGACAATGGATTTTTGTTATACATTTACTTTTAATGTGTTCTTTTACACGAAACCGTTGAAAATGAAAATAAAAAAGTTGTGTTCTGATCTAAAAATTTAAGCGAACGTCTCATACATGCGTTCAAAATTAAAATTAAACTGTCGTTTTACGATCTAATAACTTAAATGTGTAGCAGATAAAACAAACACGTTCGGTATGAATACGTGAATCTATAGGAAAGCGTAAGAAATGACAATGAAATAGAGATTTTTGTGCACAAACTAATAACGAAATAGAGACGAAAAAACACAGAACTGTATTTGCTGTTACATAATTTTACAGACTACTGTGGAAAAATCAAATTTGTTTTATTATCTAATAGTTATGTAAAGCACTAGGGTCTGTGTAGCTAGATGCTGCATAATAAATATACACAATACCTTTAATCCATGTAAGAGCTGAACAGTGTTGCACTTCAGCTACTGCTCTCACCATAGCTCTTTCTAATGGTGGTAGCAGAGCTTTTACGTATTTATAGACAGAACTGAACTACGTTATTTATTAACACTTTTTCATCTGTGCGTACTTTCTCATAACGTATATTTCCACGATAACTGTACATTTCAGCAGCCTGTACAGCGAAGAGCAGCCTGAGTCATTCGGGTATTGTTCAATATTGTCGGGCGCCTTCGGTCACGTCTGCAGGTAAACGAGGTTTAGTCCCGCGTTAACATGCAATACGTAGATTGTAAATCCAATAATGTGCTCTAAGTTATAATAAAAATCATATTATAATCTTAAATTTTTAAAACTAATATGAATAAATAAGCAAACTCACCAATCAGCAAAGTTTGCATCTGGCTTCGACGGCAGAAAATGCGTTGATCATATCTTCATAGTTCAGATGGTTATCAGTTAGGAAAAAGGCTAAGGCGTTCAATCTCTCCTCAGACAACGTAGAACGTAGGTACGATATCAGTCTTTTAAGAGCCATACATGGAAATATTCTAAGACTAATGTCAACATTCTGAAACACGGACTGTAACCCCTCTTTTCGTAAAAATTTACTCATTTCGACTGGTATGTCACTAATCCCAGTAGATTTCAAAAGTACCGCAAAATGTACACTTTCACTAGGGAAGGAAGGCTCTAAGTCTGTGTCATATAACACTTTGAGTTTGCTGCACATTCAGCCATATCGTCAGGTTACTGTTCTTAAATTTACTGAAACCCGTGAAGGCGTCCAACAGTGTTCTATAGCTTTCCTTCCTCCTCACTAATTCGGCATACAAGTTATCAAGTATTAGGACAAATGTCTCGACTCTCAATTTTTCCCTTCCAGTCAGAAAAACTTCTTCAGAGTCCGTTTCTTCGTCATCATGAAGTATGCGTTTCCGTGATCTTTATATGTGCATTCATAGTTAATATCAGTCACAATCTCCATGGATTTATTTTCATAATAGTCGAACATGCCACGAATAGATGCAGTAAATCCTACAAGTGAGTCATAATTCATGCACTATTTTAGTATCAGCATTTACACTTTGCAATATCAGATTTACACTATTAAATTTCTGGAGTATTTCCTTGATAATGCCCTCCCAGTTTTCATGTGGACTTACACACGCTTCCTCTCTTGCTGACCAACGTGTTTTTAATAAACTTTTTACCGTCTTGCTTCCTGGTTTCATGAAAGAAAGAAGTTTATCTCAGGACTTTCTAGAAGCAGAGAAAAATTGTAAAGGTTTCGCACTACATTGAAAAATAAACATGCTTCCCGACAACAGCTTGCAACACTATAGTTCAATTCTTTTATCTTGGCGGCTCGCGCATGCCCGCCTAGACGCGGGAGATTGCTGCGTTGCCAGTTGCACACGACGCACGCGCCAATAGAAGCAGCGCCATAGTATAGCATAGTTCGCAAGCCTACGTTTAGGGGGGAGCGCGCAGTTAATGAAGTAAAGCCACCACGGCCGCATTAACCCTTTCGCTGCTACAAAGGCGTGCTCCCTGCATTCCGTGCTGTGGGCGATTTTGTCACTGCACTGCTCGCCTGTGCAGACACATTGTGTTCCGACTGCTGTGACACTCTTTATCATTCGATACCACAAAAACTATTTGGCTCAAAAATTAGATTTTTACCTATCTTCTTGACTGATACCTTCCCCCCATAAATGACTTAATTTTGTTTCGATGTTCAACGCAGTTATTATGCAGCATTAAATATAGTAAAACTTTGCACGAAATTTTGAAGAGTTTGCAGAGGTAAAAGTCCATAGAGTATACTTTCCGGATGGTCGATTTTAGTTGCCACAATGTTGAGAATGAAATGTGGACAAGATACCTATATATTTAATTTAATTTAAGTACCACATAAGTGTCGTATGTAATATTGAGAAATATTCCACCTTTCGCGACTGTAACAAAAGTTTTACTTACACTGGGCATGTTTGGCTTTATTTTAAAGCACTTCAGTCAATCAAAAGTAGACAAAATACATTAAACAAAACTGTGGACTTACAAAAACAATTAGGACTTGAATATACCGTCTGTCAGTGAAGTGCTCAGAGCTATGTCAAATATAATTTTGTGTGTGGCACATACAAACAGCATTTATTTGCTAAAACACTGATGAGCCAACACAAACGTTGAATATTGTGCTACCGCAGCACAAAACTACGAAAGGTGACTTGGCAATGGAGGACACAAAATACATGATGCTTCAAAAGAGAGAAACGCTTCTGGTCTAAATAAGTCGCTTATTACAGTTGCAGAAGAGGGATATATTTCAATACCATTGGTAAAACTGCGACTGTGGAACAAAAACAAGAAATAGAACATGAATACCATTGTGTATGTGCCATACCTTTCACCGATGGAAGTGCTTTAAAATAAAGCCAAACGCGCCGTGTGTAAATAAAACTTTTATTACAGTCACGGAAGACAGAATATTTCTCAATATTACATACGACACCCATGTGGTACTTAAATTAAATGAGATATTGTTATACAGTAAATATTATGTGAAATTTAGGTATCTTGTCCACATTTCATTCTCAACATTGTGGCAACTAAAATCGACCATACGGAAAGTATACGCTATGGACTTTTACCTCTGCAAACTCCTCAAAATTTCGTGCAATGGTTTACTACATTTAATGCTGCACATCAAAACAAAATTAAGTCATTTGTGGGGGGAAGGTATCAGTCAAGAAGACGTGTAAAAATCAAATTTTTTGGCCAAATAGTTTTTGGAAATCGAATGATAAGTGTGTCAAAGCAGTGGGAACACCATGTGTCTGCACAGGCGAGAAGTGCAGTGATGACAAAATCGCGCACAGCGCGGAATGCGGAGAGCACGTGTCTGCAGCAGCGAAAAAGTTAATGAAGAGGCAAAGCACTAGAAATTTCATTCAAACGAATAAAATTCGTGAAGTAAGCCACTCCAATATTGTTTATAAATAAAGAAAATATTAAGCACCACACAAGGTTTGAACTCATAACATTTCACATGGCAGCCCAACACCTTAACCGTTCCACTATCTCAGCTCATCAAACACTGTAACTCCATAAGGAATATAACACCTCACGCAACTACTTATAAACACTGTTGGTATGACTATGAATTACTCACACTTCGTCGAAGTACGATAGGAAATAAACAATTACCGCTGTTCTTTATTGCGAAAAAGCAGTTCGTGAGATTGAAACAAACACCTTTCCTTGCTATCGCCTGAATTAGGAGTCTTATTGCTTGTTTGGTTTAATTAATAGAATATGAAGCAATTGGTATAAAGAATGCTTTTTCCAAACTTTCTATAAAAGAAAGTCTGCTATCAAGATATTGCTTTTGTTCTATTACTTTATTTATGACTGAACGTTTCTAAAACTGAAGACACTCGTCCGTGTTCTGCACTGCAGTCGAGATCTGGCAACGTCGTTCTCTGTTCATTGTCTGACTGTGTTTTGTGACGTCAGATGCGCAGAACGAACCTAAACTTGGCCGCCAAGATATATGACGCGCACTTTAGTGCCGACTAAATTCAAAGAATGTGCTGCACAAAGCACATAATGAATGCCTGCGAACCAGTGTAGGTTCCTGGCAATTGCTTGTGTTGTCATATGACTGGCCTCTACAGTCAGTAATATCAATGGAATTTGTAGAAAGTGGCAGCTAAGTTTTCGGACTTGTGTACCGGGTTTGGTAAAAACAGAAGGAAACGTTCAACAGGTTCACCATTCTTATTCACATATCTTAATATGAAAGATAATTGATAACATGTGCAATGTCCGCAGCAGCATGTACTATTATAGAGAAATATTTGGCGTGTTTTATTTCACTTATGATAATTCTTTTTCTTCGTTCAAAAGAAGCTCTATTATTTTTTCACAGATTGTTGAAAGATAACTTGTATGTCCCTGCCCTGGATTTCCATATCGGTCAATGTACTCTGCGAGAAAAGGATCAGTTTCGGCTATAAGTTCTAGAGACATCATAAATTGACCATTATGTAATGAATGGAATCTTTCAACGTGTCCACTTGGAGGAAGTCCACGACTTTCTAGCTTCTTCACTGCTGCAAACATCCTTTCCAACATACTGCGCCAGTGCATTTTTTCTGTCTCAACGTATGACTCGAAATGGTTATCTATTGTTCCAAGTAACTTTTTTCTTCTTAAGAGTGATAACAAAGAATTTTTGTGTTCAAGTGAATTCTCACGATGAGATAAAATATTAGAAATATTTTTCCAATCTGCAATACCATTAGTAGCAATCGTGGCCTTACCTTTGCATAATTTACATGGTGCACAAAAACAGCGTCGGCGCCACAGGAGTATACTAGAAAATCGTGCAAAGTTGATTCACCATTTTAAAGTTTACGATAAAATACATTTTTGTTCAGGTATCTATTTTTATCACCTGTTGATCTACTTGAATTAGAAAAATCACCATTACAATTTTGATTAATGCCATGTTGTAAGAGAATGTCGATTGTTGATTCACAGATACACCATTCTGCAGGATCATCACTAATTACATTATTTCTATTCTTCTCTCTCATGAGGTCTAATGACTACTGTGGTCGCTGTTATGGAGTATCTGGCAGTAAGTGACAGCACAATGTACCTAATATGAAAAACTATGTTTTGGGGGTGTCCGGATATTTTTTATCACATAGTGTATATGTAAATCCGCCACTCGCGTACCATCTTCACGGTGGTTTGCTGAATACAGATGTAGATGCAGACAGATGTAGATTTATGCCGTCTGCAGTAACACAATTGATGGTGGGAGATGTGCAGTAACTTTCTGATCATTCATTAATTCATCACCAAGTGATTACAACACAATTACAGAACTGTCCAATACACTATCAACAACAGGCAGCAGCAAAGTTTCAGATTTACCAGGCCATTCCCTTTCCCACTATCACAGTGTTGTCACTAACAACATCACACACAAATTAAACACTTCACAGCCATTGTTTGTAGAGACGTTTCATACATAAAAGCTCACTTTACAACTGCAAACAAATACTGATACTCATTTTAATAAACCGAAAATAACTTCACCATATGCTCGTTCTAAGTAAAGTTATTTTGTCTATTCACATAAAAGAAATGGGAAGGGCGTGGTAGGGAGGAATAGTCCATCTGTATATCGAAAATCAGGTAGCAGTCGGTGGGGGTTGAAGTCATGTTTCCCAGAAGAATGTGCACCAGCTGCCGTATAGGATGTCTAATAATCAATTTCCATTCCAGCGGTCTTGAACAGTTAGCAGAGATTTGTACTGATTCGGACCATGTGCGTTATTTGAGTCACGCTGTGGAGAGTCGCGAGTCCGGCGGCTTACATTCCACCTAGCTTCTACGTCGCCCTCCACCCTGGCACACGACAAGAGTGCTGGTTATTTCTTAATGCTGCTATACTGTGATTGAGCATGTGTCAAACGTATAATGTTTGTTCTTAATCCACTTCATTTAAAGATAAACATTAATTTTATACAGTTAAAACAATATTTTTTAATAATCTGTCATTTTTACATTCCATGTGAAACCCATTAATAATGAATAGGACATTTTTTGTAAGAAATTTAATGTAGTCTAATTTTGTATTAAGAAACACGTTTGGTAGTGGCCGTAGTTGTCGGGTAATTCAAGAAATACATAAAACAATGACCTTTAAACGCTCCCCTCCCCCACCACCACCACCACTCCCCATACTCCCAGACGCTCACACTCCATTGTTCACGGTTTTTATAGGTACTGCAGGTGTACTAATGTACACGAATTTGTGACTACACGGATTTTCCTGTAATTTTTCTTTGTTGACTGGACTATATGAGGAGGCGTTCATTATATATTCGCCAACGTGAATCGATATGATTCATGTCAACCGCTTTCTACGTGGCACGACTCAGGGTATGAAAGATTTCGGCGCTTTTCTTTTTCATTCAAACACGATTTCAACTTAATCCAATATCTACAGCTGAATAAAAGGGCGAAGCGTTTTTATTTTTACGCCAAAGTCATGAGATTACAATGTCCAGTTGGTGCCACTGTTACAGCTGATCTGAAGACGCTACGCTTTATCTGTGTTTATGTTACGGTCGATTCCCGTTACATGATAAGGAAGTACAGTGCTCATTGTGAGCGAATGAGTAATACTATTGTCTTGTGACTGTGATGTCAGTGGATGGAACAGGCATAGTGAAGCACTAGCGGAATCACTGTGAATTAAACTCTGAACGAATTACAATGGCCTGGACAAAATATCAAATTGTGCTTGCCGTCGTTCTGGTAGTCACCGGATCCATCAACACACTGACAACAAAGTGGGCTGATCGTATGACAGCGAAGGGCTCGGACGGCGTGGAAAGAAAATTCGATCATCCATTCGTGCAGTCATGTGCCATGTTCCTTGGTGAAATGTTATGTTTATTAGCCTTTGAAATTATTTCTTGCATTTATTATTCAAGAACTGAAAACGTCGAAGAACCGTCAATTTTGAGAGGTCGAAGGGATTATAATCCATTTGTTCTTCTTCCACCAGCATTATGTGATATGGTAGCAACGTCAGTGATGTACATCGGACTCAATCTTACGAATGCATCATCCTTTCAGATGCTACGTGGTGCAGTGATAGTATTCGTTGGGATATTCTCCCGCATATTCCTACATCGCATATTAACTATCCGTGAGTGGATTGGAATACTATTTGTTATTCTTGGTTTGGTGGTTGTAAGTTTGTCAGACCTTGGCAGCGACTCGTCAGGTAGCACAGGTGGTACAACAAATGTCATATTAGGTGACGTTTTGATTATTGGTGCCCAGATTATAGCAGCAACACAAATGGTTTTGGAAGAAAAGTTTGTTTCTGGACTTGATATACCACCTATGCAAGCAGTTGGCTGGGAAGGAGTCTTCGGTTTGGTGATAATGGGCTTGCTTCAGATTCCATTTTATTACATTCACGTGCCACCGCCGTTTAGTGACAATGCTAGTTCTAGTTTAGAAGATGTACCAGATGCATTTGCACAGATGGCTGATAACAATCTTATACTTGTTGCTCTGTTAGGCACAGTTGTGAGCATTGCATTTTTCAACTTTGCTGGCATCAGCACAACTAAAGAAATATCTGCAACTACAAGAATGATTTTGGATAGTGTTAGAACACTTGTTATCTGGATTGGTTCAGTATCTTTTCAGTGGCAATCATTCCACTACCTGCAAGTAATTGGTTTCATTATTCTTCTTCTGGGGATGTGTCTTTACAACAACATACTTGTTCCTCAAGCATTTAACAAAATTAAAGCCATGATCTGTAGGAGACAGTCATCAAATGCTGACTTAGAAGATCCTCTTGTTTCTAATCAACCAGCTGATGCACACGAAACTGGTGCAATCAATTGATACTGACACTGAAATTAATTTCAAGTTTATTTCATATTTATGTATATTTATTTGTTTTCATATATATTTTTGTATAATGTTCTGATAGACTTTACACCAAAGCTATGTCTTTTGTACACCCTGTGATAAATGGCATGTGTGTGTTAGTTGTTAATGTTTAGAGACAAGTTAGTGTTCAGTGACATTACTGAACTGTGAAACTGCAGAGAAGTAAAAGTCTGAAATTAATTGTTACAACTTAAAGTGAAGACCAGTGATGAAGTGTGAATATGTGTACCTGGAATTTATTCATTTAAATGTCAAGAAAAAGTTGAGTGTTTTCAACACAGCTGTCTGCCAGCCACAGTGGGGAAAATTATATCAATTAAATTTTATTTGAAGTTTATTTTGTCAGTCCACAGGTTAACTGCTGATGCAGTCACGTAGAGCTTTGTTGCCAGATATATATATATATAAGGACCTTGGTATAGTTCCCAATTTTTAACATCATATGTAAAAGTGCTTTCCTAAATCACGAAAGTAGTTAGCATTTTGAAAAATCTTAAAACTCTCAAGGAGACAGTTTTATAGTAATACATATTATTTTCCTGTTATTTCTCATTTGCTATGATACTGTTTCATATAGCTGACTTTGTGTAGGATATCATGTTTCCATTGATTTGTTGCATAAGACTCTTGCTAAAACTTTCAGCTGTTCATAAAGTTATTATGTCAAAATGGCATCTCCTAATTAGTAATTAACCATGTTTTACTGGTCTATTTTATATTAAAAGAAAACTGTTTGGAGTCATTTGATACTGGCTGCAGGGTTACTCGTGTGTGTGTGTGTGTGTGTGTGTGTGTGTGTGTGTGTGTGTCTGTGTGTGTGTGTGTTTTTGTGTGTGTGTGTGTGTGTGTGTGTGTGTGTGTTATTACATGTAATGATCTCTGGAGGAAAAAAGAAAGATTATGCTCTTAAGAAGTTCTTGCCGTCTATCCCTGTAGTTAATAATTGTTATATAACTTACTGCAGAGTTGTATAAATAATAATTATGCAAAAATGTTTATCCTTCTAAAGTATGGGTTAAATTTATTCTGCTTTTATGTCTCATGAAATAAAATATTTTTTGTAATTGTTGTCTTTAAATCATCCTGTGCCAGGGAAGTGGACTGTAGAGAACCTCCTTCCTTTTATAAAGGTCAAACAGACATTCATAATTTGCCAGTGCATAACAATTGTTCCATCCAGACTACATGGGCAATATCTACAATCTATATTTTTTCTCCTATTAAATTTGAATTGTTTTTAAATGTTTGAAGTGTAAAAATTCAAGAATTTTGCCTACATGGATGTTTCTTTGGGCTTCAGGTGTTAATCATTCTTTAAACCAGATCATTTTAGTGTAATCACATTGTTTCTGATAAATGTGTATGTTCTGCATAAGTTTGATCTTAGTATTAATAGTTTATTCAACCAAGGATCATTTTCAAATGTTGTAGGACTTGCCAACTTAATGCAGGGGGAAAAATATGTCACACATACAGACACAAGAGTATATACACATGTTTGAGAAGAGGTGGTCAGCTGTGTCCTTTCTGAAGAAACCACCTGAACTGATTTAAAAAACCTAAATCATGATGGCCACACAGAACATGAGCCTCCATCCTCTCAAGACTGAAATTAGTCTCCTAACAAATACAGTATCACATTCGGTTAAGTCTAACATACCACTGTCATCTCTTTGTATGTTTCAAACAAGGTAGCTTAGTAAAGTGAAAAATAAAAATAATTGTTCATTTAGTCTGTTCTTTTCTTTTTACCGTATGTGTGCCCCCCCCCCCCCCCCCCCCATACAAACACACTTGCAAATGACTTAAGGACCACAACAGTGCTGCCACAGTTCTGCTAAGTCTTCATGTCTTTTTTTCTGCTGTCTGAAAAACTGAGTCAACATCCTCACATGTTGAGCGAGATTCTGAACTCTGAAAAGTGACGAAAATCAGATTTGATTGTTATTTTGTGTATTTGGGTCTGTCGATTACATACTGTACAAGTATTGTACTAGTAATACAGTATAAGTCAAGTGAAATAATTTAGTGTATATCAACTATGCTGCAATTACTGTACAGCATTCCATGTCATTTGTGATAAGTAACCAGCTGCCTACTTGCATGAATGGCCAGTGAGAAATTGTGGCAAGCCACCAACTTGACCATCCAATTGCCAAACTTGGTGCACACCACAACACAAATGACTCCAACACCTACTTCGCTACTTGGGCCATTTGGATACTCCCTTCCAGTACAAGTTTGTCTGAACTATACAGGTGGGAATTGTCCCTCCAATACAATTTTCACTCTTGCAGTCCCCCTGGTCTAAACCTCCACTGCCTTGTTCCCACTGCCTGACCTTGCCTTTATCCTTCTGTCTTCTGTCCATACCACTCCTCTTTAGCACAAATTGTGGACTGCATTTTCCCACCACTCTTCCTCTCCTCCCCCTCCCCCATGTGGGCACTCTCCCTCCTTCATTTTGATCCCTCTCCCTGCTCTCACCCCTCCCTTTCTCCCACTTCATTTTCACTTTTCTCTCCTTTTCCCCCTCCCAGAGCCCCTTATGGCCCTTCCTAGACCTCTTTTTGTTGTATCCTTTGTATTCTTTTCATCATGTTGTGCAGCCATGAAGTCATCTGTCCACGACCTGTCTTTCCCACTATGCCCTGCTTGCATCCTCCCCTAGCCCACTCCCACCATCTCCATCAGCTCACGTAGTTACTTCTAATGATAAGAGTATCAATAAGTAATCTTACTGTGGCCACGGGGAAAAGTGCTAGTGTGAATGCTGTTTTCTGTTGGGTGTTTGTGTGTTCCACGAATTGCTCTGCAATAGGTGAGTTACTGCCTTTTCCCCATTTTAGAGTATTACATGAATATGTAGTACATTGCATACACAGGATGTGTCTTGAGAATCGTCCGATGCATTTTCCCTGATGTTTCAGCAGATATTTGCAGTTTTGCTTTTGCAGTATGTAACTGGAATCGGCACAAACAAATACTGCTCGTCAAGTCTTTCATGCAATGCCCAGCATCAATGGAAAATATCAGTTTCCCATCACAAACAAAATTATTTTTAAAGTGGAATTTTACATGCCCATTCAACAGAGTAGTTTCAAATTAGTCTAGTGCTATATTTGTAGTATCTACGTGTATTAACTGGGACAGTGAAAAACAAAGAATAGCCATAACTCCAGCAGTGACAGCACTGCCTTGGTTGCGCTGGCTGCTACCAGCATGAAGAAGCTGTGCTAAGTTGCTGCTGTTGTACTGATTACTCTTTGTGTTTCACTGTTCCCGGTAATATATATTGCTAAAACGAATAATACACTAGACTAATATGGGACCGTGTTATCAAATACACACACAACATTCCAATTTAAAAATTATTTTGTTTGTAATGGGAAACAGACCGATGCTGTCTGACGATGTTGGGTGTTGTATGAAAGGTGTGATGCTCAAGATTTGTTCGGGCTGACTCCAGCAACACACTCCAAAAACAGAATTGCTGATATCTGCAGAAACGCGAGAGAAAATGCACCTGATGACTAAGAGGAGGGGCAGCCGGTATACTATTTCATGTATTTTCTAAGAACCGTTGGTTGCTTATAAAATTGAAATCTGCAGTGTAAATAATAAAATTAATGAAAGTGCACTTTTCATCCTAATGACATACATAAATAAATAATTTATGTTCAAATTCAAATACAAAATTTTGTCTGAGAGTCCATATTTTATCCTAATGGTATAAAGAAATTTACATTTTATCATCATAATTTGAATTAAAATACAAAATTTTGTCTTTTAAAAATATGTTTTTAACTAAGTGGTGTCCTCTGCTGTTACACTAAAGGGTGCCTTATAACTTTAAGAATTCATTCATCTTATAAAACGTTTGTCCTACAAGCAATGTTTATAATTTCCTTTTGAATACGTGTACAGTATTAATTTCATTTTTCATATTGATGGGAAGCTTATTGTATAATTTTATGTCTGACTCAGTAACTCCCCTGAGTACTTTTGAGAGAACTGCAGTGCCTTTGACGAAATTTTTCACTTGTCCTGTGACTGTCAGAATTTTTATTAAATATTTCCCTGTTGTTGGCTACAAGCCTCATCAGTCATTGTATATATTGACATGTAATAGCAAATATCCTAAGAGACTTGAAGAGACCCCTGCAAGATGTCTGTTAGACACTCCATATATATTTATCTTGCTGCTCGTTTCTGAAGTTTGAGAGTTTTTGAACTCGTGCAACATTTCCCAGGAAGATTATACCACAGCAGAGTATAGAATGGAAATATGCAAAATGTGACTACAGCATTGCTTCTCTATCAACAAAATGAGAAATGGCTCTTAGTCCAAAGCATGTTGAGCTAAGTTTTTTTACCAGATGATCTATTTTGTTGTTTCCATCGTAGCCAACTGTCTATCTGGATGCCTATGAATTTTGTACGTGAGCTTTTATAAATTTTGTAATTGTTAATATCCAGTTCAAGAACTTGAAGCTTTTTATTTATTCTCTAAAACAGCATCCTATTAGTTTGTGAAAAATTTGAGGTCACACTATTTGCTGTGAACCATTTGTGTGCTTGGTTAGTGACTGTCAGGACTGTATCCTGTATTGTGGAGTTGGGGGCCATTGACGACAAGACTTGTATCATTAGCAAACATGAATGAGATTTTTTAAGTAATCTTATTCATACTGCGTACAATAACAAGCTTGTGTGTATGATTTTCATGTAAGAAGTCTAACATTGTTACCATTTGTTATGTGAAAGAGATGTTTTAGTTCTGATTTTTAATTAACCACTGCTTTAAGTTCTCAAAGTAA